>NC_092172.1:11059220-11206720 GCF_045791955.1 Oncorhynchus clarkii lewisi
CACTGCAGGTACAGAGGCTCTGACCACTGGAGAAGCTTGACCTTACAGTGTGTGGTTTGTAGTCCTAGTTGAATGGCATCTACAAACACGAAGAAATCAGCTGTTTTAGTGGAATAGAGACAAAGGAGCAGAGAGGGTGTGAGAGAGAGATAGAAAGGCACACTATTTTGAGGAACTTATTAACAGCTCCTTCTGGTACAACAATGAATAACCTAGTTCAGTATTTAACATGGGACTGAATCCCCAGTGAGGACTTTTAACTTTCTTTGATGCATCAACACCCCCTCCCCTCTGCCTCTCCATAAGTGTATTTCTTAGTGTTATGTGTGTTGGTTTTTCTAGTTAACCAGAGAAATAGACCAGATCACTATTCCCCGAACTTCAGCCTAATTTTACATCAACACACAGAGACTTCTGAAAGCTCTTAATACAGGGACATTTTTTTTTTTATAAATGAAGTCAATCCCTCAAGGCCTTTGGATATAAATACAAATATTTTTGGTAAATTTATATACATGTACCTTGAATCAGAGTAAAAATGAATAAGGTGGACCAGGGTTCCCCAACTGGTGGCCCGACCACCGAATTTGGCACGCGGGTGGTTTTATTTGGCCCCCAATATTTTCTGAGCAAAAATAAGATAAAATCATATTATTCGTTTTGGGGAATTTTCATTGTTGGACATAAAAGACTGTAAAAACACCAGAAAATCAACTCCAAGTGATTTACATTTTGTAAATCTGTTCCCAAGTATCCCCACGCATAATAGAGAGACACGTGATCGTATACAGATGTCAGCGAGGTTTGAAATTATTATATGTTTTAGTCAAATATCTGTTTGGGCTTTGTGTGGTCAATTTGCAGTCTACAAATTATTTGTAATATGTTCCGGCCCCATGACCACCAAGGCCAACGACAGAATCTAGTTGATAACTCCTGGGGTATACATTCTAATGCTTTTTCACTGCCATTACATTTCCCTGTCGGATGTTTACAGATCCATGCTAATGGACGAATGGATGCTATTGTAACGTAGAGCTGGGACGTTAAACCGAAAATGATCGACCCCGACAGTACCGATCACTTATCGCAGGCATTTTGCTATGGGCTTGTATTTCAAGCCTATAGTATAGAAATGAAATACGTTTGCTAATATGGGTGATGTTAATGGGACAATTGATGGCTACAACCATCAAACTAGTAGTCGTAGTAGTTTAAAGGATAATTTTTTTTTAAAGTGTGGTGAACATAAATATTAGATGGGGCAGTGGAAAGGTAGGCTCCTAGATGGCAGGTGATCGTTGCGATAAGCCTTCACTGGCCACCTGCTCTTCTTCTTTCTGGAACATCAATGTTTTAAACGTATCCTTCTATTTATTGTTGTCGCATCAATTCAAGCATTTTATCGCAATATGGATTTTTGTCCGTATCGCCCACTTCTACTTGGAACCAAAAAGGGTCCTACCTGGGACCAAAAACGCTTCCCCTATGGTGACAGTCTCAGAACCCTTTTGTAACCCTTTTTTCTAAGTGTACTGTAGCGCTTAGAAATAATGACTAGGATGCCCCAGAAAGGGTTATAGGTCAGAATAAGGGGGTGTACATGTATAGGTTGGACATGGAGGGTGAGGTGGGACTTAGGTGATTGGGAGTGCTGTTTGCTGACTAAACTCTGAGCCTTTACAACACGCAAGCTATTATTGGCCGACAGATGGTGCATCACATTTTAATGCTCACACCTTCTGTGGCTCTCTCTCCCTCCCAAGACGCAACTCCCCCCCCCCCCCCCCCCCCCCCCCCCCCCCCCCCCCCCCCCCCCCCCCCCCCCCCCCCCTCTTCAGAGGAATGGAGCATAGCGCTTCTCTTTACTACACAACACTCTCTCTCAAACCCATACACAAACACAAACACACATGCTCACCTCTCTGTCGGTGTTTGTCTCTTATGGAGACTTGAACAGACTTGAACCTTACTTTCTTTCTCTGTTTGTCATGCACATTCTGTACATATCCACAGCAGCACACAAACATGCACATCATTCTGTCATATATGTTTGCATGTAGAGATACCGGATGTTTCCTTAAACTGTACATGTTAATTAGAGACTGCTTTGTGATATTAAAGGACTTCCCTGTACAGTTAACATGTTTTCTTCACCTCCCAAATAAATGTATTGCTTTCCTCCTCAAAGTGATATTTCAAGGTTTTGGCAATGAGGCCCTTTATCTACCAGAGTCAGATGAACTGAATATGTTTGTCTCTGCGTGCGGTTTGAGGAAAGTTGCTAACTAGCGTTAGCGCAATTTCTAACTGGAGTTAGCTCAATGACTGGAAGTGTATGGGTATCTGGCTCACGAAACTAGCTCTAAATTCCTTTATACTAGACACATTATAGACATAAAAATATGCACAAGTTTGTCTGACTCTGGGGAAGTAGATAAAGGGCCTCATTGCCAAAATCCCGAAGTATCCCTTTAATAATGATGTAATTTATTCAGAACATATTGTGGTCATCTTTATACATAGAAATTCAAACACAGCAATATAAAAGGCTATTTTAAAGATGGCAACAAGGTTTCCCTAATAAAAGTACAAATAGTTTGGCTAACTTTACATGTGCCATTCTTTATTTCTACACTTAGAGTGGCGTATGTCGTGCCAAAATGGTTAGTTGAGCCATGGCTTGTTTCTAGGAAACCATTTAATCATGTGACCAAACATTTAGGAAGAGTGCATCATTTCATGGAGTTTGTGACGGAAGAACCCATGTGGCCTTTTATAAAAGGCTATTGTAAAGTTGGCGACAACATTTCTCTAATACAAGTGAAAAGGGTATGGCTTGGTTAACTTTACTTGTGCCATTTTTAATTCTAAATTTAGGCTCAATCCCAATACCCCCCCCCCCCCCCCTTAGCCCTCCCCCTTGTTTTCAGGTGTCCCTCTGTGATGGAGTGTCACTCAAAAACAAAGCAACTAGTGGTAGGGAGAGGTGAATAATCCTAAGGAATGGGACGTCACTTGCACACAGCAAAAGCCGCCAAAGGATAGCCTCCCACGCAATTCATTGACTACGAGCCTTGTGTTTTTCACAATGTAGCCATCCTCTGGCTGCCATGGCTGTGATTCAACGTAGGGTAGTATCGAAGCAGGAACATTCATTTACATAATAGCAGCTTGACATGTCACAAATCAAATCAAACTGTATTTGTCACACGGTGTAGACCTTACAGTGAAATGCTTACTTACAAGCCCTTAACCAACAGTGCAGTTCAAGAAAGAGTTCAGAAAATGTTGACCAAATAAACTAAAGTAAAAAATAATAAAAAGTAACAGAAGAAAATAGCAATAACGAGGCTATATACAGGGGGTACCGGTATCGAGTCAATGTGCGGGGGTACAGGTAGTCGAGGTCAATTGTACAAGGAGGTAGGGGTGAATGCATAGATAATTTACAGCGAGTAGCAGCAGAATACAAAACCAATTGGGGGTTGGGGTCAATGTAAATAGTCCGGTGGCCATTTGATTAATTGTTTAGCAGTCTTATGGCTTGGGGGTAGAAGCTGTTAACGAGCCTTTTGATCCTAGACTTGGCGCTCCGGTGCCGCTTGCCATGCGGTAGCAGAGAAAACAGTCTATAACATGGGTGACTGGAGTCTCTGACAATTTGTTGGGCCTAGTATATAGGTCCTGGATGGCTGGAAGCTTGGCCTCGGTGATGTACTGGGCCGTGCGTGTAACCGATGTGAAATGGCTAGCTAGTTAGCGGTGGTGCACGCTAATAGCTTTTCAACCGGGTGACGTCACTCGCTCTGAGACCTGAAGTAGTTCTTCCCCTTGCTCTGTCAGTTGGTGACGTGTGCAGAGGATCCCTGGTTCGAGCCCGGGGCGAGGGGACGGAAGTTATACTGTTACATTACATTTTGTCAGTCCCCTTGCCCCGACATTAATATAACAGTTTAACTTTTGTCCATCCCCGGTAGTCCACGAACAGCTCCTTTGTCTTGCTCACATTGAGGGAGAGGTTGTTGTCCTGGCACCACAATGACAGGTCTCTGACCTCCTCCCTATAAGCAGTCTCATTGTTGTCGGTGATCAGGCCTACCACTGTTGTGTCGTCAGCAAACCTAATGATAGTGTTGGAGTCGTGTTTGGCCACGCAGTCATGGGTGAACAGGGAGTACAGGAGGAGACTAAGTACACACCCCTGAGGGGCCCCAGTGTTGAGGAGCAGCGTGGCAGACATGTTGTTGCCTACCCTCACCACCTGGGGGCGGCCTGTCAGGAAGTCCAGGATCCAGTTGGAGAGGGAGGTGTTTAGTCCCAAGGTCCTTACCTTAGTGATGAGCTTTAGGCACTATGGTGTTGAACACTGAGCTGTAGTCAATGAACAGCATTCTCACATAGGTGTTCCTTTTGTCCAGGTGGGAAAGGGCAGTGTGGAATGCAATAGAGATTGAGTCATCGTGGATCTGTTTGGGCGATATGCGAATTGTAGTGGGTCTAGGGTATAAGGGAGAACGCTGTTGATGTGAGCCATGGCCAGCATTTCAAAGCACTTCATGGCTACCGAAGTGTGTGCTATGGGGCGGTAATCATATATGCAGGTTACCTTTGCTTCCTTCAGCACAGGGATTATGGTGGTCTGCGTGAATCATGTAGGTATTACAGACTCATGTATTACGACACTTGCCAGTTGCTCCGCGCATGCTTTGTGTACTCGTCATGGTAATCCATCTGGCCCCGCGGCTTTTTGAATATTTACCTGTTTACGGGTCTTGCTCACATCGGCTACAGAGAGTGGTATCATAAAATCGTCCAGAACAGCTGGTGCTCTCGTGCATGCTTCAGTGTTGCTTGCCTTGAAGTGTGTGTCACTGGACAGCTCGCGTCTGGTTTTCCCTTTGTAGTCCATAGTTTTCAAGCCCTGCCACATCTGATGAGCGTCAGAGCCGGTCTAGTGGGATTCAATCTTAATCCTGTATTGACGCCTTGCTTGTTTGATGGTCCATCTGAGGGCATAGCGGTATTTGTTATAAGCGTCTGGATTAGTTTCCAGCTTCTTGAAAGTGTCAGCTCTAGACTTTAGCTCGATACTGATGTTGCCTGTAATCCATGGCTTCTGGTTGGGATATGTGTGTAATGTCACTGTGGGGACGATGTTGTCGATGCACTTATTGATGAAGCCGATGACTGAAGTGGTATACTACTCAATGCCATTGGATGAATCGCGGAACATATTCCAGTCTGTGCTAGCAAAACAGTCCTGTAGCGTAGCATCCGCATCATCTGACCACTTCCATATTGAGCGAGTCACTGGTACTTCCTGCTTTAGTTTTTGCTTGTAAGCAGGAATCACTGGGATAGAATCATGGTCAGATTTGCCAAATGGAGGGGGGGGGTGCTTTGTATGCATGTGGAGTTATTTATTATTTAACTAGTCAAGTCAGTTTAGAACAAATTCTTATTTTCAATGACGGCCTAGGAACAGTGGGTTAACTGCCTTGTTCAGGGGCAGAACGGCAGATTCTTAACTTGTCAGCTCGGGGATTCGATCTATCAACCTATCGGTTACTAGTCCAATGCTCTAACCACTAGGCTACCTGCCACCCCCAGTAAAGGAGTGAAGGTGGTCTAGAGTTTTGTTTCCTCTGGTTGCACATGTGAGATGCTGGTAGAAATGAGGTAAAACGGATTTAAGTTTGCCTGCATTAATGTCCCCGGCCACTAGGAGCGCCACTTCTAGATGAGCATTTTCTTGTTTGCTCATGGGCTTATACAGTTGGTTGAGTGCGGTCCTAGTGCCAGCATCGGTTTGTGATGGTAAATAGATGGCTACGAATAATGTAGATGAGAACTCTCTTGGTAGATAGTGTGGTCTACAGCTTATCATAAGGCACTCTACCTCAGGCGAGCAATAACCCAAGACTTCTTTAACTTCTTATGGCTGGGGGGCAGTATTGAGTAGCTTGGATGAATAAGGTGTCCAGAGGTGCCCAGAGTAAACTGCCTGCTCCTCAGTCCCAGTTGCTAATATATGCATATTATTACATAGTATATTATTACATAGTATATTTGGATAGAAAACCATCTAATGTTTCTAAAACTGTTTGGATGATGTCTGTGAGTATAACAGAACTCCTATGGCAGGCAAAATCCTGAGAAAAATTCCAACCAGGAAGTGGGAAATCTGAGTTTGGTCAATTTCCAATTCAGCCCCTGTTGAAGTTACAGTGGGATATTGGTCATCTTGCACTTCCTAAGGCTTCCACTAGATGTCAACCATCTTTAGAAACTTGTTTGATGCTTCTACTGTGAAGTGGGGCCGAATGAGAGGGGAATGAGTCAGAGGTCTGCCAGCAGTCACGCGCCGGTCAAGCGCATTTCACATGAGAGGTATCTCTCGTTCCTTTGCTTCTCTGAAGACAAAGGAGTTCTCCGGTTGAAATATTATTGAAGATTTATGTTAAAAACATCCTAAAGATTGATTCCATACATCGTTTGACAAGTTTCTACGGTCTGTAATGGAACTTTTTGACATTTTGTCTGCAACTAGTGAACGCGCTTCATGAGTTTTGATTAGTTTACCAAATGCGCTAACAAAAGTAGCTATTTGGACATAAATGATCGACATTATCGAACAAATCAAACATTTATTGTGGAAGTGGTATTCCTGGGGGTGCATTCTGATGAAGATCATCAAAGGTAAGTTAATATTTATAATGTTATTTCTGACTTCTGTTGACTCCAACATAGCGGATATATGTATTTGTTCTCTGAGCGCCGTTCTCAGATTATAGCATGGTTTGCTTTTTCCGTAACGCTTTTTTGAAATCTGACACAGTGGTTGCATCAAGGAGAAGGATATCTTTAATTCCATGCATAACACTTGTATTTTCATCAGCATTTATAATGAGTATTTCTGTAAAATGATGTGGCTCTCTGCAACATCACCGGATGTTTTTGGAACTACTGAACATAACGCGCCCAATGTATACTGAGACTTTTTTATATAAATATGAACTTTATCGAACAAAACATACATGTATTGTGTAACATGAAGTCCTATGAGTGTCATCGGATGAAGATCATCAAAGGTTAGTGATTAATTCTATCTCTATTTCTGATTTTTGTGACTCCACTCTTTGGCTGGAAAATGGCTGTGTGTGTTTTTGTGACTTGGCTCTGACCTAACATAATTGTTTGTGGTGCTTTCGCTGTAAAGCCTATTTGAAATCGGACACTGTGGTGGGATTAACAACAAGATTACCTTTAAAATGGTATGTTTGAGGAATTTTAATTATGAGATTTCTGTTGTTTTGAATTTGGCGCCCTGCACTTTCACTTGCTGTTGTCATATCGATCCCGTTAACGGGATTTCAGGCCTAAGAAGTTCTAATATTAGACATCGCGCACCAGCTGATATTGACAAATAGACACACACTCCCACCCCTCGTCTTACCAGACGTAGCTTCTCTGTTTTGCCGGTGCATGGAAACTCCCGCCAAACTCTATATTATCCGTGTCGGCGTTTGGCTATGACTCGGTGAAACATAAGATATTACCCTTTTTAATGTCCCGTTGGTAGGACAATCTTGATCGTAAGTCAACTATTTTATTATCCAATGATTGCACGTTGGCCAATAGAACGGATGGCTGTAGGGGTTTACTCGCTCGCCGTCGAATTCTCAGATGGCAGCCCGACCTCCGCCCCCTTTTTCTCTGTCTGTTCTTCACGCAAATGATGGGGATTTAAAACGTCATCCATCCTCTCTGGTGCCATTCTACACTTTCACATTTCCTTCACTCAGTCGTGATTAACCAGTGGAAGCAATTAAAACCACTGTTCTGCACTAATATTTATACCAAAGATGTAAGGGTCCAAACACAGATCGGCTACATAGCTACATAGGCATACAGGTATTGCATACAGGCAAGAAAAGAGTTAGCTACAGTACATTGCTTTGGCTGCATTACATCACAAGTATCTTCAATCTCTAACGTCAACGTTACTAGCTACAATAAAGAACATTGACAAATGATGGACTTTAAAAAATATATATATGAAAAGCAAGGCAAGCATACAAAATTGCTCATTCAATTTGCAGTAAATGCATCCACTTACAACCACTGGGTTTCACAAGATGACATCTTGGTTTGCTGGTTTGCTCAGAAGTCCCTAAAACATTAAAAGGATAATTCACCCATTTACAAAATGACACATTGGTTTCCTTACCCTGCAAGTAGTCTATGGACAAGATATGACAGCAATCCATGCTTTGATTTTGTTTCCCTGGCCAATTTTCCAAATGCTTACATTTTAGCATTTGTGGGACAAATCCAATTTCAAGTCATGGTACTGATATTAGAATTTTTCCCATATCATGTTCAAGTCATCTACAAGTGACTTTGTTGAGCTTCACAATCAGTTGTAGATACTTTTGGAGGATGATGTGAGGAAAATGCTAATATTAGTAACAGGAATTGGATGGGATTTGTGCCACGAATGCTAAACGTTATCGTGTGGAAACAGTGCCAGGGGACCCTAAACCAAAGCATGGATTGCTGTCATACCTTGTCCATGGTGCTTAGAGGGTAAGGAAACCAATATGCAATTTTGGTGAACTATCCCTTTAAACAACACAAATGACAAATCATACAAATGCCAAATGCTCATATAGCAACCTAAATGTATAGCTAGCTGGCTAATGTTAGCTAGTCAGATAGCTTGTTAAATAGCAATGTTCGTAGGTGGACGTAATGGCAAACAAATATGCACCATTGTTTGTCTCTACATGAACTAACGTATTCCTCTTAACTGTATATTTTTTTATTTGAACTTCAATTCTAATATTGTTGTCAGACATTATTCTTGAAGCAACCTTCCAGGGTTGGGTAACAGAGCTTCATGGGAGTTTTGGGAAACACTTGATAGAAAGTCTGCAGCTCGATTCGCTTTCTTTGGAGAGCCAACTAGAGGGCTGAAAAGGAGCTACGCTCAAAGTTGATTTGGGAGACCACTATGACTCGATGGGGCTCGCAGGATTGCGCAAAATGAAGTGGGAGGGCTAAGGGGAGGGGCTAAGGGGTGGTTATTTGGAATGAACCTTAGGCTAGAGTGGGGTAAACTGTACCATAGGGTTCGTTGAGATGCCCATATTTTCTAGTAAACCATACACAAAATGAATCATGTGACCAAATAATTAGGAAGAGGTCATCCTGTCACGGAGTCTGTGAAGGAAGAAAACACATGGACAAATTTATACGCAAGATAGGTTCAAAAAACGTATTTTCACAAAGTCAAATGAATTTATTGTGTTATAGGTTTCATGATGATTGTATATAAACCAAATTAGATAGTTTCAAATGTGTTTTCTACATCAGTTTGGGTATCTATAAGCTACAATATGAGGTCCTAAACCTGTCATGAAAGTGTATGATTGTAGCTGTGAGGGTTAATATAGTCAAATGGTTGCTTTGGGGTAAATTGTGTCATTTGGCAAGGGGCTAGTTGAGCCAAGGGATGATTATATTTGGTCAGTTTTATGCATAATATGCATAGTATATTTGCCATGTGTTATGCATATGAACTCACGATAGTGCATTTGTATTGTTACAGAGCAGACATCTTCATGCCCCGTGTACACAAATGTAAAACAAGCAGGGTTCTAACTCCCCTTAAGGTTATTGAGAGACCAGACGAGGAAGTGAGAGAAGGGCCGGTCCATTCGAGCCTCAGCAATGCGATGAACAGATAGACCTTATGACACTGAAGTGGTACATTGAAAAAAGAGAAACCAAACATGTACCTGTGTGAAAGAGAGTCTCTGATAGAGAAGCAGAGGCACCAATGTCTTGTCCAATAACATGGATTCTAAATATATCAAAAATCTCGCGGACCAGTTTTATCAGCTTAGTAGCCTCGAATACATCTTACTCCAAGGCTTACCCCTTCCCCATGTTCAATTTCCTCCATACCCAGGGTAAGAGAACACTTTTATGTTATGTTAGGACTCCTGATTATTCCCACTGAAACACAGCATCCTAAAATATATGTAGATATCTTTGTTAGAACGAATAATATATTTCCCTTGACGTCGTGATGTTGAGTGTACAATATGGATCAATATGCCCCACTCTCCCATATCACGCCAATGAGACAACTGATTTTAGCATGAAGCTCTAGCCATTGCCACTGGTCAATCAGTGTGTAGTACAGTCTATAAGAGAGTGCATGTTAGAGTCTTTGTAATGTGTGTCATGCTTCTAAACCCTTAATAACACACAGGGAGGAAATGAGACAGACTAGCCCCCCCCCCCCCCCCCCCCCCCCCACACACACACACAGCCTTCTCCCTTCATTCTCAGGGTAGAATGACTGTTTGTGAGCATCTGAAAGTCATTAGAGGCTCTGCAGTCTGTCAAGTGCCAACACACACACACACACACACACACATACACACACACACACACACACACACACACACACACACACACACGCAAACACACACACGGGAATGTTTCACACACACTCGAACACAAAACCTATCACCGGCACACACTTTACCTCTTGCACACACACACACCCTCACAGACACACATACACAGAGATACACACTGAAAGTACTGAAGCCCAGCAGCTTCTTTCTGCTGTGCAGGGCCTGGGGATTGGTCATGTGCTGATGAGTCGCTATAATAATATATGAGCAAATCACAAGCAGTCTGCAAATTAATCATTTCCCCCTCTCTCTTCCCTCCCTCACACACACTCACACACACACACACACACACACACACACACACACACACACGTACACACACACTTGCTCTGTTCGTCAGGCTTCGGGGAGAGGGACTTCTTGCCTGCAGACGTAAGTGAGGAGGGCTCTCTCACAGATGGTAACACTGGCATCAGATGGAGTTTATATAAGAGTGGTTTTGATTACATGCCAAGGCACTGTCGTGGGAGAGTGTGTGTCTGTGTGTTGGCTTCGAGTACATTTTAACATTTAGTGTACGTTCATGTGTATGTTTGTGAACAGATTTGTGTGTTTGAACATATGTATATAAGTGTGTGTTTGTAAATGTGTGTGTGTGTACAGGTTTGTGTAAGCATTGTTTGTGTGTGGATCGTAGAAGGAGCCACCAGAGGGAAGCAGTCATGGGGCTGTTACACTGCGACGTTCACTAGGAGAGAGATGCTTGAGTGGAGAGAGGGAAATCGTGGCTATGGCAATAGAGGAGAGAGATAGGATCATAGCAGCACCTCTTGGATCTCTCTTACTTCTCTCTCTGCTTGGAAACATGATCCGAGAGCTTCACCACAGACAACATCCAACATATCTCTGTTAGCTAGGGAGCGGGCAAAAGGAGCGAGCTACAGTACCCTTCTGCAGCCGCCCAGCAGTAGAGAGGCTGGCAAGGGAGGGGTGAGGGGGTGGAAGCAAAGGAGGAGGAGGATGTGAGAGTGGAGGGGAATGAGGGCGGTCTCCTCCTGCCTTTCTCTTCTCCGAGGCATGGAGGAAGGAGGGCTGAGGGATAAGTAGGGGGAGCGGGCAGAATGAGTAGATACAGTGGGTTGTTTGAGGAAGTCATGTGGTAGTACCCCAGCCCTCCCTCCTCCCCTTTGTTCCCTCTGATCTCTACGCTCAAGGCCTTTGGGTGTTAATTAGGAGACCTAGATAATGCCACACTAATGAAAACAAGACCAGTGGTTTCTCTTTCTTTTCAGATAAAGCTTTGGGTTGGGTTTTGAACTGTCTCTGGACATAAGACAGATAGGGATAGAAAGGGAAGAAGAGAGAAAGAGAGAAAGAGAAAGAAAGAGAGAGAGAGAGAGAGAGAGAGAGAGAGAGAGAGAGAGAGAGAGAGAGAGAGAAAGACAGAGGGAGTGAAATACGAGAAATAAAAGGAGAGAGAAAGCAAGAGAAGGAATGAGGGGGAGAGGTTTCTGAGGTTAAACTATTTTTCCTGTTTCTTGTCACTCGGCACCTCCACACACAATGGCCCAGCGGAGTGTGTCATGAAGGGGAAAAGTAAAATCTCTCCTGTACAGTCAGCACTGTTCTACCTGCTGACCCATTGAGTGGGCGACTACACACACACACACACACACACACACACACACACACACACACACACACATACACACACACACACACACACACACACACACAGCTCAATTCTGGTTTGCAGATCCCAACATGTTTGTGTGCAGATGTGTGATCTGTAGCAGGATTAAAGTGGGTGATGTAAGTAGGTGTGGGTTAGCCCTTTAGAGAATCAGAAGAAGTGTTGGTATCTGAGGGAGGTGGTGGGTGAATCGGGGGGCACCATCTTGGGAATAATCCATGCGGGCGGTGCTGGTGTGTCTTTATGTGCTGGCCATTTGTTTGGGTTATCGCAGTGTGTGCCGGAGTAGGTGGATTAGATGGAAACTTAAGAAGCATGGCTGTCTCCATGTAGCTTGGTCCAGGCATCTGTCATTCCTCAGTCCAACACCACACACCCTATAAATCCCAGAACACACAGGCCAGACTGATGCCCTTCATTTCAACAACGCTATGCAGAGATGCTGCAGGGAGGGGGGGGCACATGTGTGTTTTCTTCTTTTGAAAGGAAGAAACCATTTTGTTTACAATTCAACCTAGGATGAGCGCCACATTCCTACAGTGTTATGCGTGAGTAAGTCACCCTGGTCATCTCAAAATCAGCGTGCCTTCATCTTCATGTAGGACAGTCAATGTCATTATGTGTTTTAAAATTGTAGATTGCACTTTTTACCTTGACTGGACCTCGCTGCGACATTAGAACTGATCTGTGTTTATTTTAAAAGTGCAGGAAAAAAAGAGCGATATAAAAGGGAAGAAGAATAGAGTTGACTTGTTTGGGGCAACACTCGGCCCCCCCTAAGTGTAAAATGGGATGAGATATTCTGCCTCTCGGACTTAACGTAATGTAAGAGAGTGTGAAATTAAACTGCACAGGAATAAAAAGGGGGCCGTCGTCGTGTGTCGCCGGCTCGCTTATCGAAACATTCAGACAACTGGAACATTGAAAGCTCCAAAAACTTGTACCAATCCCCTTTGTGTAAGGTCCTGAGAAAACATTGTGATATTCGAAAGCCGCTGAGACTCCAAAGCCAGAGTTAGAACGACAAACACAAAGTGCCTCTAAATCCTGCCTCTTCGCAGCACCACACTGTATCAGCGTGTGTGTGTCTGCGTTTTGTGTAACCGTTAATTCCTATCCTTCTCTTCATGTCTTTACATTCCCTGCACCTACACAGCGTCTATAAACGTACCGCATCTCAAATTGAGTTTAAAAAATGTATTTAAAAAAAATGAAAAGCGAGAAAATGTACCTTTATTAATAACCTAAACTAGTGTGCAACGGATCGCGTCTGGGTTTCCTCTCGGGTGGACGAGGGAGGTAAGTCAAGTCGGTTAAGATGGGCACGTACTCTACATCGCTCAAGCAAACAGCGTGGGCAAGTGAGGGGCCATTGTGTTTGCTGCAGTGGTGATCAGATCCTGTCTAGAGAGTGCAGCGCGTGCAACTGTCGGGAGCGGTGAAGGATACAGCCTGTGCGGCACACCGCTAAAACACTGCAGCGTTCAAAGGGAACCACTGCTGCTCCTCTGAGAAGATGCACGTCAAAAGGAGAGAGCACTGAAAGAGTTTTAAAGTCTCAGGAGAGTGCTCGAGCTAAAGCACTGTGTCGTAGGCAGACTGTACTGTTGCGTTCAGTGCCTCGGTGACCGGGCTCATTTTGCATTCTGATAAAGTAATGTTGAGTAATGACGAGGTGACTGACTGTTGTCTCTCTCTCTCGTTGTCCTCGTACAGGTCTCGGAGGTCACGGAGGTCAGGGGGGTCGTAAGCCGTTCCAGTGCAGGTACTGCTCCTACGGTGCCTCTCAGAAGGGCAACCTGAAGACCCATGTCCTGTGTGTCCACCGCATGCCATTTGACAACAGCCAGTACCCTGACCGCCGCTTCAAACGCTCCCACGTCGACTCGGACGCCTCAGGGAACTCTGAGGATGGGACCACCAGCTACCCCTCGGGAACCCAGGGGGGCATGGCCGAACCCCCTCTCGCTGGAGACCCCCTGCATCCATGACTGATGTCACCTGGCATGGAGGTGCCAGCCTTCCACTCTACACCTACTGTACTCTCTAGAGCCACATAACAGGGACTAGTCACTTTCCTTACTCCCAAAGCACAGACAGACAAAAGGGAACATCAGTGACTGTACTGTTTTACCCAGAGCTCGCAGGACATCCTCAGTGTGTATTAGGTTAATAACAATAACATAACATGCATATAAACTACACATACATATTCATTAATATAAAACGCAGATATGTTAAATGTAGTTATGTGACAAATAGTGGAGACGACTATATTAAAAAGAAAAAAAAGAAAATAGATAAAATCCTTAAAGTGACTTTCGTCAAAAAAAGAATCCTGCTTTTATCAGAAAAATGATCCCGTAAACGATTTAGCGACAGTTGGGGAAGATGGAAGAGGCCTGTTAAACACCCCTCTCAGAACATGACACCGGCTGCTGCCATTTGCAGAGGGCGAATGATGAGCAGCCAGTGGAGGCTGGGCAGGCAGCGGCAGTGGTGGGGGGGCCTTGGTGCCAGCCTGACTGGAGCTGTCATCCCAGAGGAAATCAATTCACCCCCCCCCCCCCCTCTCATTTTTTCATCTTTCTCGACCCATCAGTCCAGCCCCCTCCACCCTCTGCCCCTACTGCACTACAGGAGTAACCTAACCCTGGTCGACATGTGAGGGGGTCAAACTCAGTTCCATCAGCTGGCCAGAGCCACCCTCCTCCTCCTCCTCCCCCACTTTCTCTCTCTTTAAAACGACTCAAATCCAACATGGCCTCTGGAAGTAAAAAAAAAAATCAATGATGTATTTAAAGGAGCCATTAGAGGCACAGAGATGTGTTCTGTGCAATAATGTCATTTATTTGGATATCACCTTACCAGACACTGAGAGGTGGAGTTAATAGAATGTGTTTTATTTCATTGAACTTTCATGTTAGATAATGGTGAAGTCTATTTCTAAGGAGTTGGTTGGTTGTTCTTTGAAATTGAAAGTGTAGATAGTGAAGATGCACATATTGGAATTGGAACCTCTACAACTTGATGTACTGTAACTTTAGTCAGAGGTTGAGTGTTTCGTTTATATGAAGACTGTGACTCTGAAATCTAATGAAGGCACAACACAGGACTTGTTTCCTCAGACACGATGCAGGACTATCTTCCAATAAGCTCCTCTAAAGAAGCTTCAGAACGAACAACAAAACATAAAGGTAATCAACCTGCTCCCTGTCTCTAATTTAAATGTATTAGTTAAAAAATACACAAAAGGACTTTTTCTACAAACATATTTTCCAATTCATTTTTAAGTTCCGGACAAAGAGTTTTGTGAGTGTAATTATTGCATGTTTTTTGTGTGTTGATTTTCTATATGCTACTTTATTGAAACAATTAACAAACCATATAGTTTTGATCCTATAAAATCAAGCTGCTTTTAAAAGGCCAAAAAAAAAGGTTTCAGTATACTTCCTTTCGCTGAAGGCTATTGGATAGTGGGGCGTAAACAGAGGATGATGCTTTTTATTTTGTTGGTATGGGAGCAGGGAGGGGGGGGGGGTTGTTATGCTTCTGACAAAGAGAAATGATCTGGACTTTAAGAAAGTCAGTATCTTCCCTCACAGCCAAGGAGAGCTGAACACTTTAAAGCCCAGGGCCTTAACACCACAGCTTTGCCTAAAGGAGTTTACAGTCCGCTCAAATACACTGCTCCTATCATTTGAGAGAGAGAAATATGAAAAGAAAGATAGAAAGACAGAAAGAAGGAAGGAAAGAAAGAGAGTATGGATATGTACAGAATGCGTGGTTTAAATGGGGTCATTTTAATTAGGACATTTCTGTCATTCAGCGATCTACTTACAGTGTTTTTTGTTCGTTTGCTTTCCTGGCATAGTTTCGCACGGCCTTACTGCAGATCGAGTCAATGTAATGCAACTGTTTGTATGATCTCTACCATGGAGCCACAACACTGAGATCCGACTGAAACGACTGTAGTGAGCTTTAGGTTTAAATGCGCCACTGTGCCAGTCTCTTGCTTTTTCGTGTGTGTAGGTACGTGTGTGTGGGTGTGCCTACCTAACTATATTAGAGAAAAATGAACAACAACAAAACGTGAAAAATAAAGGATTCACATTCCATTTCTAGCACTTTTCAGGTTTTCTAGTATATCTGTACGTTTCAAGCTATGCGATATGGAAATGACGCTGTTTGTGACACTGGAAACATCGTTGGTTGCCATCCTCTGTGACGTGTTCGTCCATCCCTCACTGTGCTACTGTTTACCTGTCTGTATTACAAAACAACCCATGTTTTCCCTGAAAATATTTTGCTGTCATGACTCAATTAAGAAACAGATACACATGTACAATTAGAACCTGAAGATCCACTAACAAAGAAGTTAAATCATTTCTATGTATTTCTATCTGTACTCTGTGATCACGGTCACGATACTGTCCATGTTCCTTAATGAAGTATATTTCTATATCGGAGGTAAAGTAAGTAGAGGATTTTGTTACCACTACTATATGCTTACAACCAGTGGACCACTTTGCATTCAAATATAATTATTGGGCATTATTTAGTACTCCACATCAGTTTTACAGACGAGGAGAACAATTCTGATAGCTGTAAATCAAAGTTGCTCTTCTTTTTCAAAAGTCATTTATTCATTGACTCTTCCTGCTGCTGTTAGGACGTCCTGAAGTCTTTGAAGCAAGTACCTTTTAATCCAGTGTTTGACGCAATAAAACCTCTACCTCTGGGAATGCTGGTTTTGTCTGGTCCAACATGCAACATAATAACACTCTTGTGTCAGGCCTTCCGTTAGTAATCCTAATCCGAATCGTTCAAGACTGATCATGCAACTCCTTCGCTGCCAATAACACCTGATGTAATCTAGTAGTGCCGGCACACCTACATGTATATGTGAGTACTATACCGCTGATTACTGTTATTACAGCACACACGATCCGCTACTGTCAGTCGACAGACACTTACACATGCCAGAGAAACCCAGGTACACAGCCACAGAACACCCTGATAAGCGCTCATCCAAGGTGCCGTAATATTTGAAGAGTGTCAAATTGAAAAGAAGCTGGTGATGTGTGGCGCCAAACGAGACTGAATGAGATAGAATGGCTTTCGTAAAAAGCGTAATGAGCGCCACCTGTTACGTCTCACCAGCAAAAGCCTTCACTGTTATGCCTCTAAAGAAAATGTAGGCCTGATGCGTTATATTTTGAGTGTCAGTCTGCAGAGAGAGACTGAGAAAGTGAGGAGGAACTGGAGAGATACGCGAGGGGTAGAAAACCCAGTGAATTTGAAATGTTGTCCCCAGCGCCGGCACTTTTTTACTGTTAATGGAGAAATACAGTGCGTGGCATGTTTAATAGGTTTCGTTTTTATTATACAGCGCCGAATAATTAACTTGGAAGCAGAGTGTCACATAGATTTATCTTTTAATTAAAATAGCGTGGTTCACGCATACTTGAGTGGTGGTCCAAATAAACGCAATATCCAAATTTATGTTTTGTTTATCTTCCTGTTAATTATCAGGAGATTGTTCACTGTATAACCCTTCATCTGTTTTTCTTTAACAAAGTTAGGAGGTCTGTATCGCAAGCAATAAACCCTCACAGTCAGATTTTATTAATTTATGGGTAATTACGAGAACGGGGACGAATAAGGTGCTTAGAATGATCCAGGCTCATTTTTATAAACAGTGATGAATGTGCATTGCTGGCTGGCATACAGAGATGATGAAAATAAGCATGATTTTTTTATTTTTTATTGTTGGAAATGTGAATAATTTACAATATCTCTGTTCCATCACAGGGCTGAGCATTGTGAAACAACCACCAAGCACAGGACCTCACAGATGCACACTCACAGCATTCAACAATTCACATACAGTAAACACACATGCACAAGCAGTCACACCTACATCCGAACCTTGTGCATTAGTTTCATTTTCTGTCATTCCTGTCACATTGGTGTATTGAGGGCGCCACACTGTAGAACTGCACATTGTATGTTGGTAATGTGCTTAACGTCAGTCTGCTAGCTACAGTAAGTGTTCCAGTGTGAGAAGAGAACAGGCCGCTCCTCATCCCCCAGTGGAAAACCCTGTGTTCATCCCCTCCATCCCGCCAAGCCAAGCTTCACCCTCCAGATAAGACCATCAAAAGGGTGAGTGGCTGTGCAAATGGAATCTCCACCGCTCTGAATGCGGATGATGGTGATCTAATTTTGAGTGAGTGTGTTGTGTGTGTGTCCAGGCTTCCTCTCCTCTAACAGGGGGCTGAGCTGCTGGATCCACGATGTAGCACTCGTCTGGGTCGATGACTGTCGGCTAGATTCTGTAATCTGGCTGATAGCTCCGTTAGTGTCGTGCGAAGAGAGGGTTTGGCCCGTCGTCAGTCAGTCTCTCTCTCCCACGTTTCCCCAATGGGTGATAGTCCCTGGGCTAGGAAATCCCACCTGATCCAGGGACTCAAAAATGGGATTGATATGTGGCTCATTGTCTAAAATGTTTCTATGTTTCTATAGAAGCATCTCAACTCCTTGTAGCCCAAGGTCATTTTACCTTAGGACTGCCTTTACCTTTACCTCAGCATCCAGAGGTGTAGACTACTGTAGATAATGTCCCCTTAAGCAAGGTATAATCCAACCAGTTTGACATATGCTGTTTGGTACAGAATGAGGATGTGGCCATACATCTGCATCACAGACCCTCGACCATCATAGCATTCATATTGACCTACAAAGCTTTGGCCCAGACACTGGACCTGAATAGTAATGTGCTGAGGGATTTCCTGTGCCATGTCCTATGGAATACATTTAGAGGTCACGGGAGGTCAGAACTGGTCGGTAACTTGAGTGGGTGAAAGGTTTGTGTGTATGCGTACTCATGTTTTTGATGAGTCATTCGGCATGACAAAATATGTATGTCCCTCATTGCTCTTACTTTACCTAATTGAGTCCTGTGTGAAAACGCTAGCTAGTCCCTGTTCACAATTATATCACTCAATCCCACACACCTGTTTCTTTCCCACAAATATCAAAAAGTGTACATTTTTTGAACAACTGAAACAGCTTTTACTGCAATCTAGAGACAATCACTATGCTTAATTCTATGTAAAAAAAAATATATATTTTTCTGCATATCAAAGCATCCCTATTGAGCTGTCTGTATTTACACACTCACAGACACAGACACTCCATCACACACACAAACACCCACTTCCTCATTTGCTCACACACACATAATGTCCATTAATACTGACACTACGCACATACACCCACTCGGAAAAAAAATCATAATATAAGCTGCTGCTACTCTGTTGATCACATATCCTGATGCCCAGTCACCTTACCCCTATACATATCTATCTCTACCACTCCAGTATCCCTGTCACCTTACCCCTATACATATCTATCTCTACCACTCCAGTATCCCTGTCACCTTACCCCTATACATATCTATCTCTACCACTCCAGTATCCCTGTCACCTTACCCCTATACATATCTATCTCTACCACTCCAGTATCCCTGTCACCTTACCCCTATACATATCTATCTCTACCACTCCAGTATCCCTGTCACCTTACCCCTATACATATCTATCTCTACCACTCCAGTATCCCTGTCACCTTACCCCTATACATATCTATCTCTACCACTCCAGTATCCCTGTCACCTTACCCCTATACATATCTATCTCTACCACTCCAGTATCCCTGTCACCTTACCCCTATACATATCTATCTCTACCACTCCAGTATCCCTGTCACCTTACCCCTATACATATCTATCTCTACCACTCCAGTATCCCTGTCACCTTACCCCTATACATATCTATCTCTACCACTCCAGTATCCCTGTCACCTTACCCCTATACATATCTATCTCTACCACTCCAGTATCCCTGTCACCTTACCCCTATACATATCTATCTCTACCACTCCAGTATCCCTGTCACCTTACCCCTATACATATCTATCTCTACCACTCCAGTATCCCTGTCACCTTACCCCTATACATATCTATCTCTACCACTCCAGTATCCCTGTCACCTTACCCCTATACATATCTATCTCTACCACTCCAGTATCCCTGTCACCTTACCCCTATACATATCTATCTCTACCACTCCAGTATCCCTGTCACCTTACCCCTATACATATCTATCTCTACCACTCCAGTATCCCTGTCACCTTACCCCTATACATATCTATCTCTACCACTCCAGTATCCCTGTCACCTTACCCCTATACATATCTATCTCTACCACTCCAGTATCCCTGTCACCTTACCCCTATACATATCTATCTCTACCACTCCAGTATCCCTGTCACCTTACCCCTATACATATCTACCTCTACCACTCCAGTATCCCTGTTACCTTACCCCTATACATATCTATCTCTACCACTCCAGTATCCCTGTCACCTTACCCCTATACATATCTATCTCTACCACTCCAGTATCCCTGTCACCTTACCCCTATACATATCTATCTCTACCACTCCAGTATCCCTGTCACCTTACCCCTATACATATCTATCTCTACCACTCCAGTATCCCTGTCACCTTACCCCTATACATATCTACCTCTACCACTCCAGTATCCCTGTCACCTTACCCCTATACATATCTATCTCTACCACTCCAGTATCCCTGTTACCTTACCCCTATACATATCTATCTCTACCACTCCAGTATCCCTGTCACCTTACCCCTATACATATCTATCTCTACCACTCCAGTATCCCTGTCACCTTACCCCTATACATATCTATCTCTACCACTCCAGTATCCCTGTCACCTTACCCCTATACATATCTATCTCTACCACTCCAGTATCCCTGTCACCTTACCCCTATACATATCTATCTCTACCACTCCAGTATCCCTGTCACCTTACCCCTATACATATCTATCTCTACCACTCCAGTATCCCTGTCACCTTACCCCTATACATATCTATCTCTACCACTCCAGTATCCCTGTCACCTTACCCCTATACATATCTATCTCTACCACTCCAGTATCCCTGTCACCTTACCCCTATACATATCTATCTCTACCACTCCAGTATCCCTGTCACCTTACCCCTATACATATCTATCTCTACCACTCCAGTATCCCTGTCACCTTACCCCTATACATATCTATCTCTACCACTCCAGTATCCCTGTCACCTTACCCCTATACATATCTATCTCTACCACTCCAGTATCCCTGTCACCTTACCCCTATACATATCTATCTCTACCACTCCAGTATCCCTGTCACCTTACCCCTATACATATCTATCTCTACCACTCCAGTATCCCTGTCACCTTACCCCTATACATATCTATCTCTACCACTCCAGTATCCCTGTCACCTTACCCCTATACATATCTATCTCTACCACTCCAGTATCCCTGTCACCTTACCCCTATACATATCTATCTCTACCACTCCAGTATCCCTGTCACCTTACCCCTATACATATCTATCTCTACCACTCCAGTATCCCTGTCACCTTACCCCTATACATATCTATCTCTACCACTCCAGTATCCCTGTCACCTTACCCCTATACATATCTATCTCTACCACTCCAGTATCCCTGTCACCTTACCCCTATACATATCTATCTCTACCACTCCAGTATCCCTGTCACCTTACCCCTATACATATCTATCTCTACCACTCCAGTATCCCTGTCACCTTACCCCTATACATATCTATCTCTACCACTCCAGTATCCCTGTCACCTTACCCCTATACATATCTATCTCTACCACTCCAGTATCCCTGTCACCTTACCCCTATACATATCTATCTCTACCACTCCAGTATCCCTGTCACCTTACCCCTATACATATCTATCTCTACCACTCCAGTATCCCTGTCACCTTACCCCTATACATATCTATCTCTACCACTCCAGTATCCCTGTCACCTTACCCCTATACATATCTATCTCTACCACTCCAGTATCCCTGTCACCTTACCCCTATACATATCTATCTCTACCACTCCAGTATCCCTGTCACCTTACCCCTATACATATCTATCTCTACCACTCCAGTATCCCTGTCACCTTACCCCTATACATATCTATCTCTACCACTCCAGTATCCCTGTCACCTTACCCCTATACATATCTATCTCTACCACTCCAGTATCCCTGTCACCTTACCCCTATACATATCTATCTCTACCACTCCAGTATCCCTGTCACCTTACCCCTATACATATCTATCTCTACCACTCCAGTATCCCTGCACATTGCAGATATGCTACTGGAACTGACTGACCCTGTAAATAGTATACTTATTTACTTTCTCGTGTTCTTAGTTCTGTTTCTCGTGTTTTTAATCTACCTTATTTTATATTTAGTAGTACATTGTTATTGAATATTGCATTGTTGGGTTTAGAGCTTGCAAGAAAGGGATTTCATTGTAATTGTGCATGTGATATTAAAAATGTGAAACTGGCCAGCAGGCATGCCAGCTAAGATAGTTAGACAAGCTAGCTACTGTAACTTGATTGATAGCCTGAAATTGCTTCTTGGTAGCTCGTAATGAGATTGGGAACCTATCTGGGCTAGCTAAAGCTAACTTAATACAATTGCTAAGTGGCTAGTAGTAATGCAGTGAAAAGAAAACATTTAACATACATACAGTTGAATTCGGAAGTTTACATACACCTTAGCCAAATACATTTTAACTCAGTTTTTCACCATTCCTGACATTTAATCCCAGTAAAAAATACCTGTCTTTGGTCAGTTAGGATCGCCACTTAATTTTAAGAATGTGAAATGTCAGAATAATATCAGAGAGAATGATTTATTTCAGAGGTTATTTCTTTCATCACATTCCCATGGGTCATTGTCCATTTGAAAGACCCATTTGTGACCAAGCTTTAACTTCCTAACTGATGTCTTGAGATGTTGCTTCAATATAGCCACAAAACTTTCCTCCCTTATGATGCCATCTATTTTGTGAAGTTCCCTCCTGCAGCAAAGCACCCCCACAACATGATGCTGCCACCCACCTGCTTCACGGTTGGGATGGTGTTCTTCGGCTTGCAAGCCTCCCCTTTTTTCCTCCAAACATAACGATGGGCATTATGGCCAAACAGTTCTTTTTTTGTTTCATCAGACCAGAGGACATTTCTCCAAAAAGTACGATCTTCGTCCCCATGTGCAGTTGCAAACCGTAGTCTGGCTTTTTTATGGCGGTTTTGGAGCAGTGGCTTCTTCCTTGCTGAGCGGCCTTTCAGGTTATGTCGATATAGGACTCCTTTTACTGTGGATATAGATACTTTTGTACCTGTTTCCTGCAGCATCTTCACAAGGTCCTTTGCTGTTGTTCTGGGATTGATTTGCACTTTTCGGACCAAAGTACACTCATCTCTAGGAGACAGAACGCGTCTCCTTCCTGAGCAGTGTATACTTGCATACTATTGTTTGTACAGATTAATGTGGTACCTTCAGGCGTTTGTAAATTGCCTTCAAGGATGAACCAGACTTGTGGAGGTCTACAATTTTTTTTCTGAGGTCTTGGCTGATTTCTTTTGATTTTCCCATGATGTCAAGCAAAGAGACACTGAGTTTGAAGGTAGGCCTTCAAATACATCCACAGGTACTCCTCCAATTGACTCAAATTATGTCAGAAGGTTCTAAAGCCATGACATCATTTTCTGGAATTTTCCAAGCTGTTTAAAGGCACAGTCAACATAGTGTATTGTAAACTTCTGACCCACTGGAATTGTGATACCGTGAATTATAAGTGAAATAATCTGTCTGTAAACAATTGTAGGACAAATTTCTTGTGTCATGCACAAAGTAGATGTCCTAACCGACTTGCCAAAACTGTAGTTTGTTAATTAAGGAAATTTGTGGAGTGGTTGAAAAACAAGTTTTAATGACTCCAACTTAAGTGTATGTAAACTTCCGAATTAAACTGTATATACATATTTTTTTAAACAGGACAAATCTAAGAGGGCACTTGCATGACACCTCTGTCGATATACTTTTCAAGGTGCATTTGACTATTTGACCAATCAAGGCCCTAAAACTATAACTGCCGTTTAGCTTGCAGCACTTCAACTACCCTTGAAATAACGAAAAACATATTATTTTTACAATGATTTTACAAGAGCCATTCACTTTACAGAATAAACCTAAACCCTGAACTGTTTAAAAGAAGCTTAGAAGATGGAATGCTGTCAATGTCTCAGTACCCAAAGCGATGAGGCACAGATGTTGCCTGTCTACTTTGTGTTATTATTTGGCACTGTCAGGTAAAGTTAAACCTTTACATAGAGCAGATGCAGATCATAACATGTATAGCTACGTGAAGCAGGACATCAACATGTGGAAGGGTGAAGATGTAGTTTAGACGTCAGACAGTAGCCTAATTTATACCTGGCGCTAACATTTGTCCTTTTGCCTGATTTTGTCCACATTTTCAGAAATATGTCTACACAGTGTGTTAAAATGTCTCATATCTGTCCGCAATGTGGTCCCTCCTTGTATGCAAATGATTTAACAGTTATTCTTTCAAGATAATATTTATTTATCTATTTTAAGACACATATTGATGCCTTAAGTCAATGATGCCACCTGTCAATGATTTTAGTCAGCGGGATAGTGGTGATTTAAATAGTTTCATTGTCCAGATCTGTCTACACTTGTAAGATATCCAGACACCGTGCGTGCCTGACTACCTCTGGAGGCGGTCAGGAAGATCTGATCACAATGCGTATTTTAATTGTCTACACCTGTCTGTAAATGTGAGCACAATCAGAATGTCCGGCGAAGTCCACAAAGCAAAGTTACATGTATATGGCCTGCAGCACAGTCAAATAAGTTCATATTTTTGACAGTTTACTTAACAACTACTGATTTAGAACCATGGAGTTACCACAAGTCAGCACAAAGACAGTAGAATCACTGCCTGTGCAATCCCAGCACTGTTTACTCTTAAACATTTAAACATCAAGGATATATATACTTAGTTTAACACACTGAAAATAAATGTAAAGATACCAAAAACAATGTTGCTAAATATCATGTGGCTGTCCATGGTACTGATTTCTGCTCCTCTGTGTGTGTGTGTGTGTGTGTGTGTGTGTGTGTGTGTGTTTGCGTGAGTGCGCAAGTAAAACTTTTGGGGGACTCAACCTATTTGTAGGCTAGATGAAAGCCAATGCCATCCTCCATCCTCTGTCATACAGTACACTTTTAGCTTTTGTTGTAATAGGCTACCTAGCTAGAATGCTTGCTAGCCCAACTTCCTCGCACAGGCAACAATGAACCAGCTAAGTTAGTTAGCTAGTTAACATGAGCCTACTAGGATACATCTAGGCTACATATTGAACTTCAATCATCTCAGGCCAGTGGCACAACATATGAATTTATAGTTAGAACAGAATCGCTGTCTTAATAATTTGCCTGTACCACAAATTAAGTCAAAACCACAAGACCAAGTCCCTATCTCCCTCCACGTCTTAGGAAAGGGCCAATTTAGCAAGATAGCTACTGCAGGACATCAACACAAGCAGACCAGAAACAGACACGTTTTTCTGACAGTTATGACGTTTTGCTTAGGATGTGATTTGATTGATGTGAAGCCAAATCCAAACTGGCCTCCCTTGGGGGGTGTTTTACTGCGCCAGGACAACCCATAGTTGAGCTCAGCTCAACACTGATTGGCTAATTATTTTATCCTTTTTTTGCAAGGGAGGCCAAATGCTTGCTGGCATCAATCAGATACATGGGCTACACATACTTAGAGAGGGGAGCTGTTTCTCGTGCTCGGGTGATTTCTCCCGTGAGATTCAGCCACTTGCAAATAGACAGAAAAGTATGAAAACAGAGCGACGAAAGAGACGTTATTTGATTATTTTTATTGGTCAAAAATTTGGGGAAGCCTGTCTTCGGTAAAAATGGGCCTAATACCTAGGTAAAAAGACAAAGAGACTGGAAGGATCAGTGGAAAATAAAATGGATTCCTCATGACGCAACCATACCGACAACACATTCTCACAATCTCCACTGTGCCCTGTAATATTTCTTATTCTCACACCGACTCTTTCCGTTATTGTTGCCACTCAAACATGAACAGCATACACAATCCAAAATCAATTACACAATTACAGTCAGCTAAAATACACTTTTTTTTCTTCCTCCCTTTGTTACTTTCCCACTTTTGCCTCGGTCTCAAACGCTGTGAGTGGGCTGAAAACAGTTAATGTTTGGAGATAAAATATCAGATGTGTTTTGCCTCCAGATATCCATTAAAGTACAGAATGCTGTTTTCTATCACAGATTAGACGCCAGATGTTCCGCCATCTCCACTCATTGCAGATGTAATGGGCTAGAATGCTGCAGTTTGTGACTTTGCTGGCATCCATTCTGTATACCGCACAAGGGAAAACAGTTTGCGATATATAATTATACGCCATCAATACGAAAGGTTTATTTCCTTGCAGCAGAACCAAGCTTTATAAAATGGCAACCATCAAAGCCAGGCGTTCTCTTTTGAAGAGTGAGCTAAGAGTTCCTGTTTGTGTGTGTTTGTTGCGTTTAAAAACATAGGATAGCAGGGCTCATGTGAAACGTGACTGAAGTCAAGAGTATTGCCTCTGCTATTGCATACTCGCTCCATCCTCTTTCCGTATGTGATAACAAGTCCAAAATGTATCACTGGTAGTTTAGCACTGTAAGACTAGACACTACAGACAGTGTAGGACATTCTGTAGACTTGGTAATATGTGTGAAACAAATCCAGGGACAGAGAGAGAGAGAGAGTCTAATTCACTAGTTTGTACTTACAGTAAATTAATACTGAGGACCTTTGCTGAGGGTTGAATTTGAACACTGGTTTGGTTATTGCTCCAGTGTTTTAATACAGTCAAGGAAAGGTATCAGATTCTCACTCACAACCTTTGCTGTGGCTTCAGACAGATAAATCTCCTCATCGCCTGTTGTGGTGATGCAGTTTCACATTTGATCTTGGAGGATGTGGTCATGAACAATCAAAATCCTAATTATGGATACAGTGCAGCAAGGAAGTTTAAAAAATGGGTCCGGGGTGACCGGTGCTCGTCTATTTGTTTTTTATTGAGGTCTCTGTGCAAAGCAACAAAATTGATTCATGTCCTTGTGCTTTTAAGACCCAGACATTCAGAAATGAGGCGGAACGCTGCTTAGAATTTCAAATGCGCTTTTAATACATCCTCCTCTTATTGACGTTTAGGTGGGAATCTGTCTTTTTTATTTCTGTCATTTTAGCGGCGTCTTTGTGCGTGTGTGTGTGGTGAGGGGGGAGAATGTGTGTGTGTGGTGAGGGGGGAGGATGTGTGTGTGTGGTGAGGTGGGAGAATGTGTGTGCGTGTGTGTGTGTGGTGAGGGGGGAGAATGTGTGTGCGTGTGTGATGGGGAGGAAGCATTTATTCCTCCCGTCGTCTGTCGACAAGCTAGCGAGAGAGACCGGTAAATGGTCATATTTTTTGGGGCGAATTGCGCCGAGGGTCTGATGTCGTTTGTGGAGAGTACTGTTAGATTGATCTGAGCCCTGGAGAAGATATGCTATAGGTCGCATTTCCCCCCCCCCCTCCCCTCTCTACATCCGTTTGATTAATGATCCAAATATGTGAATAAAAATATCAAAACAACTCGTCAAATAGAGATAGCGAAGATACAAACAGCTTAAGGAGGAAACAGCATGAATAATGAGCTTGTTCCTATTCATACACTCCATTTTGCCTTTGCATATAGCAATTGAAAGGTTATTTAACCCTTTTATAATGAACTGCATGTTAATGTGTGCAGTGGCAGGATGGGCTAGCATCTACTAAAGCTGATAAGGCAACACTCTATAGAACATTACAGTATTTTCATTACTGTGTGATTATTTCAGCAAATGTCAGTTACACTGCACTTACAGCAGTAACCCTAGCCCTGGACCTAGCCCTAACTCTGGTGGGACTGAGTGGGACAGATAGATTCTAAGTTTGTGTTTGTGCTCCTTGTGGGTGGGAGTGTGTGTGTGTGTGTACGTGTGTACGTGTGTGTGCATGTGTGTGTGTATGTGTGTGTATGCGCGTGTGCATGAACGTGAGTACTGGAGTGTGTGCTTGCGTGCGTATCTACTCTCGTCTAATGGAGGACACTGTCGATGGTGTGCAGAGAACCAGACGAAGAGGCTGTGAATATGTGTCGTGGCCATACCAGCCCCCCCCCCCCCCCCCCCCCCCCCCCCCCCCCCCCCCCCGTGACAGAGCAGGCCACTAATTGACATTTTTCATTAACAGCGAATTTATGTTCCTATTTCTGTCTGTGATAATGACCATTCCTTTGGAGAGAAGTAGAGTCTGTTTAATTATGACAAAAAGGAGGGTCTTTTTTACACTCTCTACCGCGTGGTGGTTCAGAGGGTAGGGGAGAGGGGAAATACAGTATGTCACATAACAAAGTAACTGGGCCATATCGTAGAACCACATTGTGGAAATGATTACCTTCCTCCCAGAGGCTGCAATGTGCTTATATTGGCTTGAAAATAGGCCTTATCATAGCCCAAAATACTAGAATTATACAATTGTATCAGAGGTGAATTTTAAGATCAAATCTGCCCATATTTGATCTTAAAATGCATATCTATCTCAAACCCACCCCAGTGCACATCAACTATACATGCATTCAGTATATTCACAGGAGGTAGTATAACGTCAAGCGTCTTGTGGAGAGTTGAGTCTCACGAGAGAGGATAAGAATTCTGTCCCATTTGCATACAAAGCTAAGCAGATCCGCTATCATATGATTAGGGGGAGTAATTAAAACAGATGTAACTCTAACACTTCCTTAAGTACCGATAATTAATATGTAATTATGCACTCATTTAAAGAGAAGTTAGCACATCTGATAGAGGCAGACATGGAATGTAAGTCTGTGGTCCCAATTACTGTCATTACAAAAAGTCTGCTCCTCATTTAAGCTATCAAAAAAACAAAAATGAAACGATTCTCTGTGACGGCGAAAGATAAAACGTCTTCCCTTTTAATATTTTCATCGCACATGTTTTTTGTCAAGAAACAGAGTCAGCATCAGTAGCCGAAAGAGAGTGGGGTGGGAGACAATCATGTTACGTGCCCTACAGTTCACAAGGCCCTATTAAAACCACAGTCTTCAGTAACGTGAGGTCAAAAGGGCCTGTGACAACCTCTTTGCTTTCCTTCATCTTAGTCTCAGCGTGACGCAAGGCCCAGGTATTTCAATCCACCAAACAACCCCTGCTGTGCCTCCTCTCATGTCTTCTATTCTCCCCCTGTTTCACTCTGTCACCCTCTCCCCCTTATCCCGTGTTCAACCACACAAACGTTCCCTTTGATTCTGCAAGCAAGCACAACCAAGGAGAGGACAGACGCTCTTTTCTTTTATCCTCCGAGGGGAACAGAGGGAGAGGGGTACAGTATGTGCCCCTCTCTGGTGGATCTGAGAGGCAATGGGCATCAGAACACCCCCCCCCCCCCCCCCCCCCCCCCCCCCCCATTGAGGGGCCAGCGAGCACAGTGGGTGTCCCGCTCCACAACCTCACAGCACCGCATTCTCCCTGTTTCCCCTGTCTGTAAAACAAGAGAGCACCTTGGGCGGCAGCGTGAAGCCTTCCGCCGTCGTTACAGCGACGCACAGCTGATCAACAGCCGGCCTGACAACTCAATTCAGCTACCACCTGCTAGCTGTCAATCACAGAGGAGAGAGGTGGTGGGATGGGGAGGGGGGTGTCCTGGGGCTATTGATGGAGCTGTCAGAGAAGAGATGAGACATGCCCGTCGAAGCTCTCACTTACTACCTCTCTCTCTCTCTCTCTCTCTCTCTCTTCTCTCTCTCTTCTCCTGATCACTCCATCTGTAGCCAGGGTTCCCTCTTTATCCTTCATTATGCCCTCTACACATACCGCCACGTGTACGCACATCATAGTTAAACAATAACCATTGCAGCACCACCCTTGACTGTGTGTTGTTCCTTTGCTTGTTTCTGATTCGTCCATAGATATGCCAGCGTCTTCCATTTCCTCTGCGCCATGCTGTGGGGGAGAAAGAGCGCCTCTCCCCACTAATTTACCATTACCATCTCTCTTTTCCCCACAAGCAGAGAAAGGCACAGGCAAAGGCACCCAACTCCATCACCAGCGCTTCTAATCCCATTTTAATAATGCAACGCTTCAAAACAGAACACCTGTTGCTAAGATGTGCTGATCCAAATATCAAGGGGATTAATTAAAAGTCAATTACATTCATTTGGTTTTTGAAGGGTGATCGGGCGAGATACAGAATGATTCCGTGAACACAGGTAGCCCAGCCTCTTGATTTCAAATGCAGTTTTATTAGGGGTCCATTAGAACCTTGCTACTCGCCTGCTCTGTTGAGATGGCATTCTCTTCAAATGTAATGAGCATTTTAGTTTCATCTTTTAACGTGCATAACTTTGTGTTATGCATAATTGAAAAAATGCTAATAACTAAAATGTTTATTTCCTTCTTCCTGTGTGTGATTTGTGGTTGGATCACGAAGGGAATCAACCCTACCAAGCATTCTACGAGGCTCAGGGTGAGATGGGTTTGTTTGTCCTAGAAAATAGACTATTCTCACACAGAGCATAATAGCGTGGCTGAATGACAGAGCGAACGTGAGGTAGAGGAGAGAGGGGGGCAGATAGCAGCTCTGTAGGAGTCAGTACTGTACCCACCCGGCCATTGTACTGTGGCTCCTTCTGTCTGGCTGGGAGGCAGCGTTTAAGGAGATCTTTGCCCTCTGTGAAACAGCCACAATGGGACGTTTGACCTGTGTGTATCAGAGGAGAGGCAACACATTTGGCTGGCTGGTCCCACACCGCCTCTCTAGGAGCAGGCCTCTGCCAGATCTATTCTCCACAGATTTGGAGTGGTGCTGGGCCCTGATGCTGAGGCCTTTCTCTCCCTTCCCTCTCCCTCCCCTCTCCATCTACTCTCTCCACTCTCTCCATCCCTTCCCTTCCGTACACTGACCTGTTTTGCCTCCCCGAGGAGAAGATCCAGCCTCCTTCTGCTGAGCAGCCCCATCCCTCTCTCTCTCTCTCTCTCTCTCTCTCTCTCTCATTCTCTGTCGTTATCTCTTACTTTCAAGTACATTCAGAAACACAGCCACACAGACTCTCACAGGCATGAGCCGCATAGCTGTTATGCACCAACTCCATGCAAATAGGATGCTTGAGAACTGGGAATATTCCATGGCATGTTTACAATGTGGGCTGTTTGTTATGCTGTTTACACTCCTCTATACCTTACACATATTGGTTCCCATTTTGCATTACCAGGTTGTGCCCCTACTCACGGGCACACTGGACTGTGGAGTTCACCCTCGCTCGAGGCTCGTAGACACAACTACACATCCACACACATGCATCACACCCCTTAAGGAGGGAGGGAGAGTGCCTCCATCTGAATATCGACAGATACCCTTCACCAGCGCGAGAAAGACGGAGAGATGGACGGGCAGACATAAAGGAAGAGATGATTAGCTGAGTGAACCTGTTCTGCCCTATGAATACCCATTCACACACAGGTCCCACTCTCTCCCTCTGATTGTCTCATCATTCCATTGGAGCTGGCGCTCACACCTGACGGGCAGACAAGCCTCAGCCTCCCGCGGGCCGGATAATCAACGTCCTGTCAGACCTGTGAATACCCTGCAGACAGAGGGAACGAAAGCTCACACACACACACACACACACACACACACACACACACACACACACACACACCATACTGTGCACACACCAATACCCTGACCCTTTGCAGGGGGGAGGGGTCCTCACACGGACGTTGTCACCGAGCACCCCGACACACACACGCACATGCACACACACGCAAACCCACACACGCAAACCCACACACACAAACACACACACATACAGACACACCTGGCATAAATCACCGGAGCCTGTCATGCCGTGCTCTTCGTTAAGCGGAATTAGTCTTTGAGCGGTTTCTCCTGATGAACGCCTCAGGTTTATTAATTACACCTAATCATGATAAATGCTACAGCCGTCATCGCCTGTCGCAGCGTCAGGGTTCAACCAGGAGGGGAGGGACGGTGACAGAGCCATCCAACCTATCCGTGAGGGCGACCTGAACACCGACAGGCCCAACGGCCTAGCCAGAGCCAACTTACAATCACTGGGTCATTCATTCCAATGACTCTTCTGAAATGTTGTGGTTTTTTGAGTGTGTTAGGGAGACGCATAGGTTGGGAGTTATTCTCAACAGTTTATGACAATGTCGCACGCAATAATGAAAAGTGAACAGTTCTATTGTGTCCCATCACCTTGTCTGTTGTTGATGAAATTCGACAGTGTTGACCTCATTCATTCATGTCAATTATATCATCTTCATTGACTACTGAATACAAAGCATATTCACTGTAGAATAACATTGACTCCTTGGCTAGTCCTCCTCAGGCAGTAAGGCGTTAAGCAGAACTAGCCTTTGTTCCAAAGTCACTGCCATGATTGTTGTTCATAATTGTGTCTGTTGCCATTGGAAACAGGAGGGACGCTCACGTTTGCTCCTGAGTGCCCTAAAGCCTGGTTGTTGAAGTGATTCTTCCTCACATCACCCGACTTGTGCCCACACCCTTTCTTTTTTCACAATTTTTCTCTCTCACCTTCACACCAACTTTGCTCAATAACCTGTCAATGTCTTTCCCCCTACCCTGTACAACCACTCTCCCCATTTCCTTCTCTTCCAGGTTAGGTGTCATTACTTACGGCACCATCCCAGGTCCCTGTGTGTGTGTGTGTGTGTGTGTGTGTGTGTGTGTGTGTGTGTGTGTGTGTGTGTGTGTGTGTGTGTGTGTGTGTGTGTGTGTGTGTGTGTGTGTGTGTGTGTGTGTGTGTGTGTGTGTGTGTGTGTGTGTGTGAGAGAGAGGGTGGGAGGGAGAGAGGGAGAGGCAGGTCCTTCACAGCCACTGACCCTGAATCAGTTATGGAAACAATGTGACAAGTGCCGTAATGAGAATAAATGAAACGATAGAGCATCATCATCCCCACTGCACGCAAAACCCGGCTCCTCTCTCCCTCTCTTCTCTGGGCTGGGGCTCCTCCCTGCCTAGGTCTGGCCGTGAAAAATTACACTTAATTAGTGGTGTAGTAAGAACAGAGAAGAGGACAAATGTTGCAGGCTATAAGTGGTGCTGTCTATTATGAGAATTATATATTTATGAAAACGGGGAAAACAATGAAGTAATCAGGTGGGTTTCTGTGGCACCCAGGGAGATTCTGACATGTGACAGGTGATTCTCTACAGCTCCTTGCTATAATGAGACTTTTCATCACAGACATCAGCACCTCCTCTCTCTCTCTCTCTCTCTCTCTCTCTCTCTCCCTCTTGCTCCCTCTCCCTCTCTCCCTCCCTGTCTCTCCCACTCCCTTACTCTCTCTTTCTCTCTCATTCTCCTCCTCTCTCTCATTCTCACTCTCTGTCTCCCTGTTGTTCATTGAGCTTTAAATAAGCAGTAGCAGTCATCTAATCAAAGAGCTGGTTTTGGTGCCATTACACAGAGATTGTGTCATACCAGCAAAAGACAGCCTCTTGTCACACACGACTGGCAGGTGTCTGTCTGGCCGCCTGTCGGGGCGTGGGAGTAAGGCTCTGAATGACAGCCTCAGGAGAGGTTGTTTGAGCAACAAACTCTAGCCTGTTCACTTCTGACTCATGGAAAGGCTACTGACCATATTGGTTAGTTGGAGCCAAAGGTTCCAGAAAAAGGATGACTAGAAGACTGGGAGAGATATTGTGGACTTGACTTCACAGCCGATGATCCCATTGAAATCAGTCATTCCCAACATAAAAGGATACTCAAGACAATGTAAACCAAGGAAGAATGTTGTTGTTTGCTAATACGGTGTGTGAACAAGCTAATTTGTGGACAACATTCTGTCCATCCAAACAGACGTCAGATTCATTGGCAAGCCATTGGGAACAGGGACCATGGTCCCTTGGTTATGTCCAGTTGGGATGGAATGGTTAATCCTCATCCTATATTACAGTACCCAACATTAATTACAGCATGTGTTGTGTTGTTGTGTACAGCTTCTACACCCCCATATCTCCCAATACTGCAGTATGCTGTTGTTGGATGAGGGAAATAAACATTACATTTTGCCCCCTTCTCTCTCTCTCTCTCTCTCTCTCTCTCTGTCTTTGTGTCTGGTAATTAAAGCGTGAGCACGAGTCAGACTCCACTTCAGACTAGGAGTGTGCTGTGTTAATTAACCTCGCTTGTCCCCACTCGCAAACGGGGCCCACAACCACCATTATGCTTCTAATATGCCAAATTAGAAACTGATTTTGAACTGCCCGTGCCCTGAAGGGTGCTATTGATCCCCCCTCTCTTTCCCTCTGTCTCCGCAGGCTGCTTTCATGCCTCCCCACCGGCCGACGTCTCCAGCAGCACTGAAGTGCTATTGCCTAAATGAGTTATCCGATTGGTCCCTTTGATTAATGATGGGGACCCCTGCTTCATTACACATGACAACAGGATCAGAATAATCCAACGTAGCCACCGCTGAAACCACACCAGTGACCCCCCCCCCCCCCCCTACACACACACACACACACACCCAACAATCTGTCTCTCACTCCTCCCCAAAGTTGATTTATCAAATGATTGAACCTATAGGGGTCATCACTCATATAGTATGACGTTTTTTTCTCGATCGAGAGCTGTGGTTGAATGTCACAAATGCATAAGAAAACAAGGTAAACTAGATGTGGAAATCAATGGGTAGGGCTCCGGGGAATGTAAACAGCTACATCAACATGCAGGATTTGACCTTGTACAGTATGTATTATAACGTGTCAGCACACACTGTGGGCAAGAAAATGGGTCGAGCTGGACGCACACACATACACACACACACACACACACGAGCAAGCTCGTAATACTGTGGCAGATTGTTGTCTCTCTGTCTATTTATACATTTATGGACAGGTGGCTCTCAATGCATTTGGCAGCGTCACTCAATATCTCCTTCTGTTTTCCACTTTCATGCAATGAAAGTACAGTACAATTATCAGTACAATTCAGTACAATTATCTTTCCACGGGGAAAACCTGTTCCACTTTGTTGTGGCGATGGATAAAAGCTATCAAAAGCTATCAACAAAGTTATCACCGGGCTGCGTGTGTCTGTGTCTGTGTGTGTGTGTGTGTGTAATAACTATAGATTATATTGTACAAAGCCATACGTTGTGGATTCACTGATCACAGGATGTTGTCAGTTCAATAATGACATGAAGATAATTTAATCTGTAACTATTGACGTTAGTTTCAGGGATTGGCAACTAAATGTTATTAACTGGTCAATGGGAAGGCATTGTTTCTTTGTTTATTGTTGTGAGTCGCTACGCCATTTATATCTTGAATGTCTTGTGGAAGAGGATGTTCCAAATACTATTCACGCTTGATAATTCCCACGAAGTAAAGGGAGAGATGAAGTCACAGCATTTAAACTATTACTTGCATTATTAAACCTAGTGAAATGCAACAAACACATGCATAAAGCCATTTGTAATGGTCACAAAACCCAGGAGATTATTTTGCTTTATTAGTGACAATAACAGAATATTCTGCTTTATTAATGACAGTAACAGAATATTCTGCTTTATTAGTGACAGTAACATAATATTCTGCCCTATGAATGAGAGTAACATAATGTGCTGCTTCATTAATGACAGTAACAGAATATTCAGCTTTAATAATGTCAGTAACATAATATTCTGCTCTACAGTAACAGAATATTCTGCTCTATTAATGACAGGTACAGAATATTCTGCTCTATTAATGACAGCAACAGAATATTCTGCTTTATTAATGACAGCAACAGATTATTCTGCTTTATTAGTGACAGTAACAGAATATTCTGCTTTATTAATGACAGTAACAGAATATTCTGCTTTCTTAATGACAGTAACATAATATTCTGCTCTATGAATGAGAGTAACAGAATATTCTGCTTCATTAATGACAGTAACAGAATATTCAGATTTAATAATGTCAGTAACATAATATTCTGCTCTACAGTAACAGAATATTCTGCTCTATTAATGACAGGTACAGAATATTCTGCTCTATTAATGACAGCAACAGATTATTCTGCTTTATTAATGACAGTAACATAATATTCTGCTCTATTAATGACAGTAACATAATATTCTGCTTTATTAATGCCAGTAACAGAATATTCTGCTCGATTAATGACAGTAACAGAATATTCTGCTCTATTAATGACAGTACCAGACGGTATACCAATGACTATTCTTCAAAACAAAGTGAAGAGGGTGATACAGAATCCTCCAGAGAGGCAGAAAAAGGACAAAATTCTAATTGAAGACACCTCATAGGTGTTTCCGTCCAAGCGGTTGTTATTTCCAATCAAGTTTACAAGTGTATTGGGGTATATTCAAGTGAGTGAGGGATGCCTTAGGCAGATGTGACAGCACTATTTTTCACTGGTGACGCTGCTCATCCTCTCCCTGATAGCAATTATTAGTTTAGTTTCATATTAAGACGGATGAGTGGCCGGGTTCTTTAGATGCATGCTGTGTAGGTTACCTGTGTGCATGTGTCCAGGGTTAGGGGAGCTGTACAAGATGGGTCTTAAAAGAATGGTGTGCCCTGCACAGCATAGACCAGCGCTAGAGTGAAGCATTATTGTTTCCTGTTTAAAGGTGAAGGTGTGTTTAAGGTATTACACAACATACAGTTTGAGATGTTGGATCCTCTATGCCTAACCACCCTCTTTGTGTGGTGGGGTCATCCTCGGTCAATATCTTACAAAATTGATGAAGAAAACACCAGTAAAAAGCTAAACATAATACAGTCTGGAACACACATGTACAGCACTCACACATGCACACACTTGCTGTCTACAACACACATACTGTATAGGCCTACACAAATCGGAAGGGATCCAACAGGGCCCTGAAGGCCTGAAGGCCTGAATGGCGGAGACACGGTGTCTGCAACCTAAAGACGGGTTAATAATGTGGAAAATGTTTAACTGATGTGAGCGAACAGAGCAGCCAGGTGCAGGGAGTCGATGTGTTTCTCTCTTTATTCCAACGGCGCTGCTCAAACATTAAATGTTATTTATAAACCTATTAGCTTGATAAATCTCCTCAGGATATGAACAAATCCAGAGGGAAAAGAGTTGCAAAGGAAAAGTTTTGATCTGGTCCACAAAGCAGACCATTTTAGGAGGAGTTGAACTGCGAAGATAGGACCATCACAGATGTGTTCAGATGCTTCCTGTTGGTGACGTACTGGCCCATAAAAATCCGGAAAACAGACCTCTGCTGAAGTATATGTACATATATATATATATTTTTTTTTCACTTGCCAAATGTCTCATGCTGTTGACGATATCAGCATGTTTTGAACTTTCATCTGATCTCCATAATATCTGAATCCATTCAGTATGCAGGGATGTTCCAGCCATATTGTGTGTATCAGTGGCTGTGATGCTGGGAGGGAGGAAAGCTAGCCTGCTGTATAGTACAATATGTATGCCTTCAGGGCCCTGGGCAACCATCAGCAGGAAATTAGTGCTGCCAACAAAACAAAAACCCAGACAAATCTGCAAGCAATATCACAATACCCTGATTATCTATTCTATCATTTGTAAGCTGTTTCCTGGGAAAAATAGAAATGTCACCACTCAGCCCCTAAATCATTTGTTGGGCTAATCAATGCCAGCTCTCTTCTGCCCCTCGTTGGTTGGGTTATATCCATGAGGGGGTTGCCAGACATTGTCACGGTCAGGGAACTCTGATTTACAGCTCTGTTCTAACACACATAATTAAATGTAGAAGTCGAGCAGGTCTGAAAAGAATGACCCCTCACAGTTTTTCCTTTTTCCTCATTCACTCTCTTCTTGGTTAATGAACGTTCTCTCTGGGTTCCTGTTAAAGAGAGAGAGCGTGGTCATGCTTTGCCTTTCTCTCATCTCTTCATCGATGTCATTACCTCAATCTCTATATTCTACCCTTCTTTTCAGCCTTTCTTTACCTCACACCCTCCTCTCTCGCCCTCTCTTGGTCTCTGATATTGTAAGCTCTGTGAGCTGATTCTCTTGACTGGGCCGGCGGCTCGTTTGAGGGGCTTGTTTTGGGTGAAGTGCTAGCACCTGTCTGCTCGCCTCCCGGCAGTAAGCGCCTGTGCCCTCACTGACAGCCCTGTCTGGTTTGACTAATGATGTGATTGATGGATGAAAGAGTGTGCATGTGTGTGCACGCACAAACACACGCACACACGCACGTGCTCGCTCAATCCCTTCCAGCAAAGCATTCACTCACACAAGCCAACCGCACAACCACACACATGCACACACACTAACCCAACACACACAACTCCCAGTATCTCTAGCCAGTGTTGTGTAGCAGAGAAGCAAAGTATAGTGTAGTGTCAGCAAGCCCCCATCAAGTGGTGGCTGAAGCTGAAGGTGTATTCCCCTCCATGGCTCATTACCCAGTAATGGCAAAGCCAAAGAAAGGGAAAGAAGAAAAGTAGAAGGAACTGATTTTTCTCATGACACCAGACAGCAGGCAGGTTTATGGACTAACGGCCCATCACAACAAACCCATCACAGGGGGGCACACACAGTGGAGCGGCCGCCCACCTCGCCCCACTCCCCTCTCTCTCTCTCTGCCACACCGTGAGGGAGCTGCTGGGCTTGGAGGGAGACAGCCGAGAGGGAGAGCGAGGGGAGATTATGATTCCGAGCAGAACACAGGCCGGAACCGTTGTCTCTCTGATTAGGCAGATTGCCTCGTTTGTTTTGGTCATGCGGTGCTCTGGGAGAGAGGAAAACGATCCCCGTAATAAAATACAGAATAGAACTTTGCAACAGATGCGGCCGAAAATCAACCTCGCTGAGACGATTTGAATTCCTCTGGTGACGCGCACAATCGATCTCTTCTATTATCCTCGTCTAGGTTCTTCCAAACCATGCGTCATATCGAATGAGGCTCTGCTCTACTGTTCTGGTGACTACATTAACGGCTGCTATAATAGAAACTCCTCTACACAACGCAGCCAGGCGTATTTTGAGCAACGTTCAAACGTTGAAACCGTTGAAATGGAACGCACTCTCCATACCGTAGTCCTGAAAGCAGAGACATCCAGGGCTTTGCTGTTGTCCAAGACACTAGTCGTTGTATTTTGGGGCCTTTTCAAAATCTATCTGAAGATGGGATCATCTGTATTTATGGTCTTATCCATAAACGGTGGAACCACAAACCATAACTGTGCCTTTGACTCATAATGGTCCAGATTCCTGACCACAGTGGTTTAACCTCTGTGTTTCCTCTGAGGTAAATGGCTTCGTGCAGTGTTAACGACACAGATAACAGAACGTGGTCACAGGTCCTGGTTATAACCTGGGAGTGTAAATGTACAGTATATGTAAATTTAAGAGAGAGTATAAATACTAAATTATTTGTGTGTTTGAGGGAGGGCACTATGGTGATACAAGTGTGTGAGGAGGGCAGCGCTGTTCCTCCTGACCTTGAGAACGGTATCAGTATTCGTCCTCCACACGATTCCCCATTCAAATTGGGATTTCAAGGAGAAACACTTACTTTCACTGAGGAGCTGTTAAACTGTCCAGTGGCGTGGAAACTTTTCCTCCTGAACTGAAGTTTCTAGAGTTCATTTAAAACTTGGCTGTGAGAGGACCTGCCATGGCCCTCCTGAGTCCCAGTAAGACTGATGTCTCTGATATGGCTGGATATGTTCATATTCACTTGCACGCCTTAAAAGCGGGAGCGGGGCCAGATTGATGTAGCGGCCCTCGCTTTCCCAGGAATCAAAGGACCATGCGTCTGAAGTGACGGTTGATGGAGGAGGCTGTCAGGGGAAAGGATGGGGGATGTGTTAAGCAGGATCCAGCATGAGGACCAACAGCATCATTAAGATATCCTGTATGGGGGAAAATGATGAGGCAACCTTTTGATTAAGGAGGTGTCTCTCAAGAGTCTTTGGCGCCGGGCAAAAAAAATGAGATGTTTTTCATTTTAGCCGGAAGATTTATGCTTTGACAAATGTGGAAGTGGAAGTTGAATAATGGGATATTGGCATGCTTTGATTTCTTAATAGCTGTAATTGCTTTTTTTTACCAAAGGCCTGTTGCCATTTCCTTCCAGTGCGATGAGGAATATGTCTTCTGCGTGTTAATACATGATTTAACAGAAACGTTACCCTCAAAACTGTGGTGCAATGGCGAGAAATGTAATTCATCCTGAGGGACAAAAAGTAGCGAGAGGAAAACATATTTCTTATCTCCCTGCAATTGTGATCCACTTTAGCTACATGCTCAGTGATAGTGTTTGAGAGTAAAGGAGATGGGGGACTGTTTGATGTCTGTTTGATTAGGCTAAAAATGATATTCTATATATGCTGGTAGAAGCGTTTGTGTGTGTGTGTGTGTGTGTGTGTGTGTGTGTGTGTGTGTGTGTGTGTGTGTGTGTGTGTGTGTGTGTGTGTGTGTGTGTGTGTGTGTGTGTGTGTATGTGTGTATGTGTATGTGTGTATGTGTGTGTCAGTGGTACTGCAGGGGTTACCAGTCCCAGCCTCTCTGCCTCCAGCCGGCCACAGAGGAGCCAGTCGCTGAACCTGCTCCTGAGTGGCTGCCTCTTGCTGCCTCGTCCTATGATCCAACTCTGACAGGTGGCTCCACCCAGATGGCTGTTGGTGCCTGGCCAGAGAGAACCTAGGAACAGCAGCACTGGTCAGGCCCTCCTCAGACTGTCTCAGTCAGCCCTACCTCAGCCCTGCCACCTCCCATCCAGCTATGCCCTCCTGTCAGCCCCATCCATCCTAACAGTCCCCCAACCAGGAGCAACACTGGAGGGGAACCTGCCACTGGCATGATGCAACTGTAAGAGTCGTACAAACAAAACGCCCTTAGTACTGCCATGGGACAGTGAGACAGAGAAATGTCTGTAGATTGGCCCACAGTAACCTTTCTCAACTTCAAGGCCAGACTGTCAGGGTCAAGGTCAGGCTCTTAGACGTGACCCATTGCTCACTCTGGGCTCCTTTGGTCAGGCCTGATGGCCAGAGAGTGCCAAGGTGCATCTGCCAAGTTCATAGAGACATCACCGTTGTTTAAAAAAAATGTAAAACTAAAAATGTGAGGGGAAAAAAACAAATACAGTGTGAAGCTGCTTTTCTCAAATAGATTCATGAAATATTTCAGGAGAGAAAAAAGGCTAAAGAATAAAGTAGAGTAAGGATACGAAGTAGGAGGAGAGACAGACAGATGGATGGGCGCTTTAGATTTAAACATCATCCTCATCGGTGCTCAGCTTCAAGCGGGTCCACGGGGGATTGGGTACTCATTGGGAAGATAATGCAGTTCCACGGAGAGATGGACGTCAGGGATTCAACGCTGCGCTTCACTGTAAGGCCCAGTCCCAGCAGCCAGTGATAAACATCTCCATTCACAATGCATTGAATAAGTCAAATCATTTTCGGAGACTTCAAACGATGTCCATAGCAGGCTATTTTTGGCTTTTTTGAGTATGCATACGTGCTCAATTAGTTTGAAAATCATATTTCTATTCTGCATCAGAATGATGGACTGTGAATTCGACGTTTTAATATCCCTTGTCAACAAAGCTCCGATTGTGAGGCTAACCAATTATGGCGACGGCAGCGGAGAGATTATTATCTTGTGAAGGACTTAGTTAGTCGTCACGACCGAGAAAGTGCTTTATTGATTGACCATCAGGTAGCTAATAACATGGGTTATCTACATGTAGAATGAGACAGGTTATATACCTTAGACAAGCTAAGGAAGGTCACCCTATCTAAAGGTATCTTCAGTGTGAGAATGTGAGCACGTAGACGGTTCTATGTTATTCTATACTCTCATCCAGTTGTTCCTTCATTGCATTGGTCATTGGGCTATGGTCTTGAGTATTTAATATTGAAGGCCAGATCCACTATCTACAGGATGTGCCTACCCACTCGTATTCTACAAGATATCCAATCCGTGTCTTATGTTTATAATCTAAGCATGACTATTAATAACTAAACTCCATCAAAATAATGCCATATTCATTTCGTCAGGAAGTTACTAAACAAATACCTATTTAATCATTCACTGCCACAAAGCAACGTTTTATATTTTTTTTGTGTTTTTTGTTGTTGAATTTTACCCCTTTTTCTCCCCAATTTCGTGGTATTCAATTGTTTTTAGTAGCTACTATCTTGTCTCATCGCTACAACTCCCGTACGGGCTCGGGAGAGACGAAGGTTGAAGGTTGAAGGTTGAAGTCATGCGTCCTCCGATACACAACCCAACCGCACTGCTTCTTAACACAGCGCGCATCCAACCAGGAAGCCAGCCGCACCAATGTGTCGGAGGAAACACCGTGCACCTGGCAACCTTGGTTAGCGCACACTGCAACCTGCACGCCACAGGAGTCGCTGGTGCGCGATGAGACAAGGACATCCCTACCGACCAAGCCCTCCCTAACCCGGACGACATTTAGAACATGTCACTCACAATCACACAAATGTACCCAGCTGCACATACGTCACGTGTACATGTGTGGGAACGTGTGAAATCTGTCTGTAGAGTGATCTGGTGTCCAAACATTCATCACTATGACAGGGGAGCCCGTGTCCCTATGTATGTTGTGGAGCCCCAGTCTCCCGAGAAATCAACATGACCTCAAATGGGCACTCTCAACCACACACACACACACACACACACACACACACACACACACACACACACACACACACACACACACACACAAACAATAAAAACAAGTACACACACACTCACATTACCTAACATGCTTGGACCTAAATCCTGGGAGAGGAGGACTGTAATACAAAGGGTCCTATTGAAAAATCTCATGGAGAGGATATTAGCAGTCCATTTCCTAGTTGGTCATTGTTTTTCAGGCAAAATAGAGTGGCTGAGGGCTGAAAAAAAAGATTACCAAAGTTCAAGGTTTCTTGGAATCCTCAGGGGAGGCAGTGTGCCGAAGGCCTGAGATTACATTTCAGTCCAACCCTACCGTCAAACCTCTCCAGACGGAACAGGAAATTGTGTCGCTGTCACAGAAACGCATGAGAGAAATGTAAATGCCCTCCCCGTCTCATATGCACCCTGGGCTCTCCCTCAGGGGACCCCTCTCTTGGTGTCCGTCTTGTGTCAAATACCCCTTTTTAACACAGAATTTGTATTGGGGGTTTTGCTTCCCTCCGTGCATCTTCTTTGGTTACGAAGCAATGCTGCAGTGCCTGGCATGGCACTGCGATGCATACCAAAACAGACAGGGCTAGAAGAAAAAACAAGCCGGGTGAGGGCAGATGTTGAATCATCCAGTAAGCAAATGCACAATGGGATTACTGTGTTAAAGCAATAAGTACAGGAGCTAGAAAAACCTCCGGATTCAGATGTCACATTCTAAACTTTCTTTAAACTGTCAGATTCATTTCAGCAAATGGATGGAGCTAAAAACAAACAAATCATTGAGGAAATATGCAACTGCCGAGAGTTCCCTTTGACTTGAAACCCTATCCCAAAACACTGTGTTCTACAGAACGAAAAGAAAGGAGACAAATGAATACTCAGACACAAGAGTAACTACCATTTTACCTGCCCGTTAACTGTCACAAACCCTTAACAATTATTGGACAATGCCTTTAGTTAGCAGAGATGAAAACCCTTCCCCTGCTTGTATCACTTGGCTGGACCAAAGTCAGAAACTAAATGGCTTTTTTTCTTCATCACTAAGGATGACTTTTATAGCGTATAGTCATCATGGACGATAGATGTTTCTATTTGAAGGTGTGATTCGTCAGAGTTAGCAGGCTTCAGATTGTAGCCCATCACTGAAATGAATGCAGTTAAGAACAGGCACCCTTGTCGTTGTGTGATTCAAGGAGGGGCTGTAAGGGGGCTAGAGGAGGCACAGGGGTGACAGAAACGTCCGGGCCACGCACCTCCAGGTGTGGCCATATGGACCAGGGTTTTGACTGAGGTACTTCCAGGCCTGGCCTTAGGAGCGATTTATCAATGCAAAGTTAATAACATCCATTTGAATCTAACTAAAAATCAATATTTCATTACCAAATTGTTAGCGGGAATGAAGAAGGATTGCGGAAGTCGGGGCGGGTGCGTTGGAAAGGAGGCGTCAGGAGGTTCGATGGGAAGACTGGATGATTCATGGGACCATCAGGCCAAGAGGGGGGAGGAAGAGGGGGCGAAGGAGGGCCAAGGAGGACGGACGCTGGAAAAACTTGGAGAGGGCTCGCTCCCCGGTGACCTTGGTAGGGACGGAAAAATATATATAAGAAAATGAAAGCAACTGTCAACTCCCCACAGGCCAGGATCAGCCTATAAATCACACAGGAGACCACGGGGAGGGAGGGGGACCAGAGAGGAGAGGGGGTTAACCCTTACACCCTTACACTGGCCTTTCTTTACATCCACTGGACAGAGAGGAGACACATAGTATTAGATCTGTGAAGCTGGATTTACCCATATTAGGATATTAAATTGAAATTTAAAGGTAATTTCCTGCGTTCACGTTACACTCTGCATATGTCGGCTCAATCGGAAATTCTCTTTAAATTTCAATCAAGATACAACACGGAGCTTCTGCGATATGTACTGAATCTAGCCCTAAACCTCTTGAGTCTATCAATTCATTTATTCATGCTACTGCATGAGTGTCAATGTCAATCCATGTACCCTTATTGTAATGTGTTAACAGAGAAGGTATGAAGATGTCTATAAATGAAGTGTACTTCAAACAGTCTGATAGGCTTTTTGCATGGCAGGCCACTCAATGACTATAGAAGATAAGGAGGCCCTGTTTGCCTAATAGGTTTTTGGCCCTTATCCAGTAACATCACTTCCAAGTGGGAATGATATTATTGGTCTGGAGCCTTAATGGAAATACTTAAGGAGATGCAAGTAATATCAGCCTTGAAGGTTATGGCCACAAAATGTGTAGAAAAAAAAGATCTGGAAATATCCTCTCTTCTTCTTCATAACTCACGTGGATGACACATGATCCTATTGAAGAAGGAGCAGTTGGTTGAACAAGTAACAGTTGGAACGGAATGCGTGTGTCATATGTTTGACTATTTACATCTGCATTGTTATCTCGCCCACCAAACCTTACGGATTCGTAATATCCACAATTAAAAATGGGAAAGAAACAAAACAAATAGTGATTCCAATTGACCTATCGTTCAGCCCTAAACCTAATTGACAATTTCCATATGACAACGCTTGTGGGTTCTGAGCGTCTGTAAAGTGGTGATTTCCATCAAGCGCCTGAAGCAAAAAATATTTGGGCATGAGGAACAAATGTTGAAGGATTTTTGAGTAGAAAATATTGTTTTCAGGCAGAATACCTATGATGTGAAGTCCAATAGGACATACAGTAGGTACTGGCAAGATCTAGTGCGATGTTATTGGTGCATATGTTCTTTAAACCCCACCCCCACCCTCTCAAGGTTAGTACATATTACAACATCTGTGGCCTCAGCTTAATAAAAGCGAATGTTTCCAATGTGCCATTTGTTTTTTTGTTTGGTGCCACGCCACCCCCTCCTCTTCTCGGCTAAGAGACGGTCAGATCTGGGTTTTGACAGTGCTACAGATTGTAAGCGCATCAGGTGACAATTAAGACATAACAACATAAATTGTCTGCCGTCACATTAACTTATCCTTCCTGGTTGATGCCTTCTCACACGACTAGAACAAAGAGAGGAAATTTGAACCACTTACCTAGAATCACCCCACAGACTGCACTGATCTGTAATGTACATGTATAGGTGGGCGCCATCTGTGTAACTTGGGGATTTGTTTCCTAGTTTTGAAAAAAAAGACTGACTTCCACATTTCTAACAATACAAAAAATGGCATGCCGACACTAAATTATTCATTTGCTGCTAACATTAAACAACTGTTAACACGCTCAAATAATTAGTTATGCCTGCTTGGCATGTTTGCATCTTTAATAATTCATGCATTTGTCTTAATTACCAACAACAGTATTTTGGCCTTGTTATTCCTTTTTCAACCAAAAAATTTAAATAAAACGGAAAAAGCAATTATGCTATAAATATTAATTAGATACCCTTATTAAGAATCCAGACAAAGGGGCACATAGAGTCTTAACTGTATTTTCCTAGGAATTAAACAGAGTTGTAAATCTTTCTCTGCCTGGACAGGTATCTACGTGGGAGACATCTTTATCGGTGGTTTTTGAATAAAATATAGTCACTACTTAATATCCTCTTGAACATGATCACATTTAGAGAAACATTTATGCTGTCAATGGGTTCCGATGATTAATGTAATAATTATGATCATGTTATTAAGCAGAATTTTAAATGCAATCACATTAATCATGGATCGTCCCCTTTGTGCCTTTGAGAACGTATTCTCTCTTAACTGGAGCTCTCAAAAGAAACAAACAAAGGACTAAACAATGAGGCATGTGGAAAATGCATGTGTCTTGAGAAAGTGTCCTTACACAGTCTCAGACAGTTCTTGCTAGGTATTTTGAGGCCTACCGTTTTGTCAAGAGAGAGTCGTTTGATGTTAACACCAAACAACCTATGTGCAGTCTTAGGCGGCCATTTTGAGATATGTAAAAGGTCTTTTGACATTTTCTGGAAAGGCAATGTTGACTCCACCCCCTTTTTTTCTAGGACGGCCTGTCGGTGGCTATGATGAGTTTGTGTCATGTTTACATTTTCATGGGTCGCATACTTCCATGGCTTACCAGAGAAGACATTGGAACACTCACCCGCTCGCTCACTGTCTCTCAAAATGCAGCTGTCAATGAAGGAGAAGACAGGCGAGTGGGTGACTTTGGGAGGACTTTGGGAGGACGATCAGAGGGGAAGTTTATTTTTCCATTTTTTTTTGCTGGATGATTAAAAGGCAAATGAATGACACTGCCCGGCACCCCAAATCAGCCCTCTGCATTAATATTTCACACTGATGGCAGCTGTGTATCAAAACAACATGGAATTAAGTAGGGAGAGAGTAGGGAGAAAAGGAATGAGGTTCATAGCAATCTAGCCATATTTTCTTATTGAACACAGTTTGGGTTAGATTTTTCTCGAAAGGAGTTAAACTAGCACAGGTTTTACTTCTTTAATTTAATATTCAATACCTGGTGAAACATTACAAGCTAAACAAAAGTGTAATAATAAGATTGAGCTAAAATAAATAGATTAGAACTGAAAAAAAGTATTCAGAATTGAAATGAGTCAATCTTAAGGTCAGGAATGAACTTAATCGGTCTTATCAGATGTTTTTTATTCGGGTTTTTTGGCCATGGATAACAGCCATGAAACATGTGGGCTGCCAGTGACATTGGAAATGTCCATATTAGGCAATATGCAAATGCTGTTGATGGGGTGTAAATTCTGAGACGTGACAGCGAAACATCACAGGCCGATGATTAAAACGTGAACGTAAAACGAGGACGTTGGTTGGGCAGAGATTGCAATGAGGGCATATAGTCAGAAATAACCATCGACTGAACCGTGCACAGCTGACGAGAAAACAAGCACATCCCTCCTCTGTAAAGACCATTCCATGGCAACCTCGCCGACTGATGTCGATAGCTGTCAGCCTTTAACAGCCTGCAGCATTAGTATATGCTCAGCAAGTTCAACAACCAGTATAGGCATTGACCTTCTCATCTCTGACTGTCCTGTGTAAAGTTGCTATCTAGAAACTGAAAGGGTTATTTGGCTGTCGCCATAGGAGAACCCTTTAAAAAAATATTTTGCGGTTCCCGGTAGAACACTTTTGGTTACAGGAAGAACCATATTGGGTTCCATGTAGAACCATTGCCCCAGAGGGTTCTACATGGAACCCAAAAGAGTTCTACCTGGAACCAAAAAAGGTTCTCTTGGGACAGCCGATGAACCTTTTTGGAATCATTTCTTAGGTATCATTATCAAGACCTCACAATCCAGAGTGAGATTACGCTGAAAAGGTTACATACAGTTTGTGGTTTGGGGATGACCAAATAAATAAATAAACAAACACAGGAATATATAAATAAATAATGAATGGCATTTAAAGAAGGAATGTGCGTGTTGTGTTGGAAAATGTCACAGAAGCAGATTTATAGTCTGTTTTCTGAGTACATTATTTGAGCTTGACAGTGTTAATCATTCACGCTTCCCACGTCTCCCTATTCCTGCCCGTCATGGATTATTGAAATATAAAAATAAGTGGGAGAAGGGCCCCTGAAGCGGTATCAAAATGTCACGTTTGTACTTACAGCCCTATGCTGCTAGACAGGGTCAAGGGCTTCATTTATTTGTATACGTACACCCAGGCACTACAGGAAAGGTTATGTCACCCCCCGGCTATTTACTCCCACTTTTGAATGGGGACTGATATTCAGCTCAATTGCCAGTGTCACTGATATGGAACTGACATAGCATTTGGAGGCAGAGGGAGAAAGAGGGGGAGTCAGAAATGACTGCCAGACTGGGACATGGGACGGAGGGGACAGGGACAGGGATGGGGGGGGGGGGTGTAGTAGAGAAGGTGTGTTGTGGGCATGTATGAACAAAATGATTGGACATGTGGTGGACCTACGGGTTGTAATGTAGCACTCGATGAACATGTCTTTCAAGAGACAGTATTGTGTCGAGGTGCATTAAAGGTCCCCAAGAACAGAGTGAAATTTGGAACCACCAAGATTATTCCTAGAGCTGGCCTCCCGGCTAAACTGAGCAATCGGGGGAGAAGGGCCTTGGTCAGGGAGGTGACCAAGAAACCGATGGTCACTCTGACAGAGCTCCAGAGTTACTATATGGAAATGAGAGAACAATCCAGAAGGACAACCATCTCTGCAGCACTCCACCAATCAGACCTTTAAGGGTAGAGTGGCCAGACGGAAGCCACTCCTTAGTTAAAGACACATGACAGCCTGCTTGGAGTTTGCCAAAAGGTACCTAAAGGACTCTAAGACTATGAGAAACAAGATTTTTTGGTCTGATGAAACCAAGATTAAACTCTTTGGCCTGAATGCCAAGCATCACGTCTGGAGGAAACCTGGCACCATCCCTATGGTGAAATATGCTGGTGGCTCATCATGCTGTGGGGATGTTTTTCAGCGGCAGGGACTGGGAGACTAGTCAGGATCAAGTGAAAGGTGAACGGAGCAAAGTATAGAGAGATCCTTGATGAAAACCTACTCAAGACTGATAAGGACCTCAGACTGGGGTGAAGGTTCACCTTCCAACAGGACAATGACCCTAAGCACACAGCCAAGACAATGCAGGAGTGGCTTCGGGACAAGTCTCTGAATGTCCTTGAGTGGCCCAGCCATAGCCTAGACTTGAACCTGATCTAACATCTCTGGAGAGCCCTATAAATAGCTGTGCAGCGACACTCCCCATCCAACCTGACAGAGAAGAGGATCTGCAGAGAAAAATAGGAGAAACTCCCCAAATGCAGGTGTGCCAAGCTTGTAGTGCCATTCCCAAGATGACTCGAGTCTGTAATTGCTGCCAAAGGTGCTTCAACAAAGCACTGAGTAAAGGGTCAGTATACTTATGTAAATGTGATATTTCAGTTTTGTTTTTTTATGCATTTGCAAAAAAAATCTCCAAACATGTTTTTGCTTTGTCATTAAGGGGTATGGTGTGTTGATTGAAAAATAAATGTAAATACATTTTAGAATAAGGCTGTAACGTAACAACATGTGGAAAATGTCAACAGTTTCCGAATGCACTGTACATATAATGTAAGGCAATCACATGACCAATCTTGCATACCACAGTACGTTTGGTATTGCGACCAGATTTGTTATAGTTCAAAATTCGAAAGATCATTAATTAAGAAGCACTCTTTTTACACAAAGCGAGACAGAGGAGTGCCATGACAGAGATTGAAATGGGAAATCTGATATGAGCAATATATCATCTGGGGATAATTATGATGATCTATTGGCTTTTATGCTGAACTGAGTTCAAAATGATTGCATAGGAAGAGATGACATTAATGGCTGGCCTCAACTTTGATCTAGCTGAGGAAGGTTGTACCGTACGCCCACCTCTGCCCACCAATAGTTTGTGTAAAAATCTGAGTTATTGAGAGTGATATGAAATTTCTAAATGTCATTAATTGACACCTTTTTCCTCTGAGCTGTCAGGAGGGAGACAGAAAGGTCACAGCTCTGGGGTGATATATATATATGACCCCCCCCCCCCCCCCCCCCCCCAACATTGTGAATTATGGGTGTCGTTAACACGAGGGAATGGATGGTGGAGCCGACTGAAAGCCTCTATCGATCCACTTCCTGCACAGGAAAATCAGGTACCTAAATATGGTGCCCTCCAACAGGGACTCCCATGCTTTAATGAAGGGGCTGATGCACTAAATTCCTAAATAGAGGTTCTGGTTTACTCTTTGACAAATTATTTATCCAATGAAATACTGTACACAACAAATGACTAAAATGAGGCAGTATTTACAGCAGTAGCATAGCCAGAAATTTGTTGTTGGGTGGGCCTGCAGAAATGTCCTGCAATTCTACCCAGTTCGCCATGGGGCTGAGATAAAATGTTGCATTTTTAAAGCTAAATAATGGTGTGTTGACTGTAACATTCTTTTAACTAGGCAAGTCAGTTAAGAACAAATTCTTATTTACAATGACGGCCTACACCGGCCAAAGCCGGATGACGCTGGGACAATTGTGCGCCGCCCTATGGGACTCCCAATCCCAGCCGGTTGTGATACAGCCTGGATTCAAACCAGGGAGTCTGTAGTGATGCCTCAAGCACTGTGATGCAGTGCCTTAGACCGCTGCGCCACTCAGGATCCCACTCGGGACCCCGTTTGGAGCTGTCTTGTTTGCTAAAGGAACAAATGAAGTAAGCAGTGGCATGGTGCATATAGCCATAGAAGCACAGTGACATACTGTATGCCAAAATGCAGTCATGTTCATGGCTTATTGGGGGTGTGGCTTTCAGTTAGTTATTTTTGGTGACACATCTCATGAGAGTGAATGTCATTCCAGTTCATCTGAATGTCATTCCAGTGCACTGGAATATGACTGCTTGCTATGAATAGTAACGTCTGTCTTGGGAAGAATAAGGTGAGGACCAAAGCGCAGCGTGGTAAGTGTACATGTTTTAAATATTTTAATGACCACTGAAACAAAACAATAAACAACCAACGAACAGTCCTGTAAGGTGCAACACAACACTAAACAGAAAATAAACACCCACAACTCAAAAGTGAAACCAGGCTACCTAAGTATGATTCTCAATCAGGGACAACGATTGACAGCTGCCTCTGATTGAGAACCATACCAGGCCGAACACAGAAAATCCCAAATTTGAGAAAAAAAGAACATAGACAACCCACCCACCCAACTCACGCCCTGCCATACTAAAACAAAGACATAACAAAGGAAGTAAGGTCAAAACGTGACATGAATTCTATCTGATGGTGTTTGCATGTTTAGGTGAAAAGACAAAAAAATGTCCCGTTTGGAACTCTGACAAGTAAGGACCATTCAAAATAAATACAGTAATGCCTTCAGGAAGTATTCACACCCCTTGACTTTTTCCCCCCAAAATTGTGTTACAGCCTGAGTTTAAACTTTATTAAAATGAGATTTTGTGTCACTGGTCAACCCACAATACCCCATTTTGTCAACCGCTCAAGGATTTCACCATGAGGCCAATGGTGACTTTCAAACAGTTAGATATCTTAATGGCTGTGATAGGAGAAAACTGAGGATGGATCAACAGCATTGTAGTTACTCTACAATACTAATCTAGGAAGCCTTTACAGAAAAGTTTTTTTCTACAAAACATGCATGCTGTTTGCAATAAGGCACTAATGTAAAACTGCAAAAAATGTGACAAAGAAATTAACTTTATGTCCTGAATACAAAGCGTTATGTTTGGGGCAAATCCAATACAACATCACGGGGTACCACTCTTCATATTTTCAAGCATAATGGTGGCTGTATCATGTTATGGGTATGGCTGGTCGGTATACTGTATTTCACTGTATCACTAATGTTCACTAATACATCACTATTGATGTATTGATGGACGGACCGGTTTGGGTTTTTAATTCACCTTCTATAATGGTATTTTGATGTTTGGTTTGTTAAATGTGATAGGCCATGTGTAACGCTACCTGAGCCATCCCTCTCCACTCTCCTTCTTTCCATGCCACTTTCCACACAGACATAGTCCTCCCCTCCCAAGGAGCGCATTTGTTGCTACTTGACCATGAGACATTTTCATTCAGTCTTCATGGTCAATGCAGCACATGCAACAATGTTGATGACAACAATGTTGCATTCTATAGTTACAATATTAGTTTATGTTTCTTACATCTGCAAACACCTAGTGTGTATTTTCTTATCAAGTTAAGCTAATTATGTTAGCCACTAATGCTAATCGCTAGTTAGCTGGCTACATGAATAAAGATTTTACATAGCCAAAGATTATAGGGTCCCCTAGGAAACATTGAACATCACTTTGGTTCCTACCCTGGTTCCTACCCTGTAATTTGTTGTCATGTCCCCTGGTGCTAGAGGTTGTACACAGCTGCAGGTTGGATGTTTGAAGGGATACGGGACTATTATAATAAAAATTGCTTAGAATCAATGGCAATGGTGACATCATTTAGGACTTTTAACTTTGCAGTGACACATTCATAACCTGAAGGGAAACCAGATTGCATACCAGAGAGAATAGGTGGAGAGAGTGAACCAGGAGGTGGGTAGGTTTCTGAGGTCGTATTTTCAACACCGGCCAGGAGAATGGTCGAGGTACGTCCCATGGGTGGAAGTGGCCCAGAACTCATTCCGCCACTCCTCCACGAACATGTCACCATTTCAGTGAGTGTTGAGCTACCAGCTGGTCCTGGCACCGTGGCATCAGAGTCAGACCGAGGCTCCTGCGGTGGAGTAGTGGGTGCAGCGCTCTAAGGAGACCTGGAGTGCCGTCCACCAGGAATCGCTCAAGCAAGCTGGTGGACGGCAGACGAGGAGCGCTGACCTGGGCCCTTTAAAGTCCTGAGGAGGATAAACATGGTGTGTTATAGATTACAACTCCCTTCCTACTATCGTATTAACCCCTTGTTTCATGTGTCTCTCCTCAGGCCGGTGGTAGCTAGTCCCCTGCAGGAAGGTGAGGTGCCGGAGGTCCCTCCGCCCCCTCTGGACATCGAGGGGTCCCCGGCGTACACAGTATGTGCTGTTCTGGACTCTAGACACCGGGTGAGGGGCCTGTAGTACCTCGTGGACTGGGAGGGGTACGGTCCGGAGGAGAGGTGCTGGGTACCGGTGGGGGACATCTTGGATCTGTCATTGTTGAGGGATTTCCATCGCCTCCATCCGGATCGTCCTGCGCCTCCCCTCCGGGTTGCCCTCGAGGCCGGTGTCGGCGTGCGTCAGGGGGTGGGGTACTGTCACAACTCCCAACGAAGGTGGCTACTCTTCCTGTTCGGGCGGCGCTCGGCGGTCGTCGTCACCGGTCTACTAGCTGCCACTGATCCCTTTTCTCTTTTCTGTTGGTTTTGTCTTATTGGTTACACCTGTTTCTTGTTTAGGTTTTTAGTTGGGCTATTTAAGCCGGTAAGGCCCGCCTGCTCTTTGTGCGGGCTTATTTTTCCTCCGTGCATGTTTGTGGTAGTGCGTTTCCCTTTGTTTTTCCTCCGGACGGGTAGGGTCCTGGTTTTGGGCCGGTCTTCTATGTGCGCCCGGTATTGGCGTGACCATTTTTCTCCGTGCCGTAATAAAACATTGTTCTTTACCTCCTTCTTTCTGCACCTGACTGTGTTACACATATAGCTGGTGGGTTATACACCCTATCGGCAGGATAGAACAGCAGCCTCTGGTAAGACACAGGGCGGAGGCCTATGCATATATGTAAACAACAGCTGGTGCACAATATCTAAGGAAGTCTCAAGGTCTTGATCACCTGAGGTAGAGAATCTCATGATAAAATACAGATGAAAACTCTCTAGGTAGATAGTGTGTGTATTTTTCGTAGCTGTCTAAATACCACCACAGACCGATGCTGGCACTAAAACCGCACTCAATGAACTGTATACCGCCATAAGCAAACAGGAAAACGTTCATCCAGAGGTGGCGCTCCAAGTGGCCGGGGACTTTAATGCAGCGAAACTTAAATCCGTTTAACCTAATTTCTATCAGCATGTTAAATGTGCAACCAGAGGGAAAACAATTATAGACCACCTTTACTCCACACACAGAGACTCATACAAAGCTCTCCCTCGCCCTCCATTTGGTTAATCCAACCATAATTCTATCCTTCTGATTCCTGCTTACAAGCAAAAATTTAAGCAGCAAGCACCTGCTTGACTCGGTCTATTACAAAGTGGCCAGATGAAGCAGATGCTAAACTACAAGACTGTTTTGCTAGCACAGACTGGAATATGTTCCGGGATTCTTCCGATGGAATTGAGAAGTACACCACATCAGTCATTGGCTTTATCAATAAGTGCATTGAGGATGTTGACCCCACAGTGACTGAATGTACATTGCCCAACCTGAAGCCATGGATTACAGGCAACATTCGCCATGAGCTAAAGGGTAGAGCTGCCGCTTACAAGGAGTGGCATTTTAACCCGGAAGCCTACAAGAAATCCCGCTACGCCCTCCGACGAACCATCAAACAGGCAAAGCGTCAGTACAGGACTAAGATTGAATTGTACTACACCGGCTCCGATGCTCGTCGGATGTGGCAGGTCTTGCAAACTATTACAAACTACAAAGGGAAGCACAGTCGAGAGCTGCTCAATGACACGGGCCTACCAGATGAGCAAAATAACTTCTATGCTTGTTTCGAGGCAAGTAACACTGAAACATGCATGAGAGCATCAGCTGTTCCTGGCGACTGTGCGATCACACTCTCCGCAGCCGATGTGAATAAGACCTTAAACCTCTCTGGGATATGTGGGACGCTAGTGTCCCGTATGGCCAACATCCAGTGAAAATGCAGAGCGCCAAATTCATGACATCACACATGCAATACACCAAATTAAAGCTACACCTGTTGTGAATCCAGCCAACGTGTCAGATTTCAAAAAGGAATTTATGACCAAAGCACACAAAACGATTATGTTAGGTCAGTACATAGTCACAGAAAAGCACAGCCATTTTTCCAGCCAAAGAGAGGAGTCACAAAAAGCAGAGATGGAGATAAGATTAATCACTAATCTTTGATGATTTTTATCAGATGACACTCATAGGACTTCATGTTACACAATACATGTATGTTTTGTTCGATAAAGTTCACATTTATATCCAAAAATCTCAGTTTAAATTGGCGCGTTACGTTCAGTAATGTTTTGCTTCCAAAACATCCGGTGATTTTGCAGAGAGCCACATCAATTTACAGAAATACTCATCATAAATGTTGATGAAAATACAAGTGTTATGCATAGAACTTTAGATAAACTTCTCCTTAATGCAAGTGTCGTGTCAGATTTCAAAAAAGCTTTACCGAAAAAGCACACCATGCAATAATCTGAGTACACCGCTCAGAGCCCAAACAAGCCAAACAGATATCCGCCATGTTGTGGAGTCAACAAAGTTATAAATAGCGTTATAAATTTTCACTTACCTTTGATGATCTTTATCAGAATGCACTCCCAGGAATCCCAGTTCAACAATAAATGTTTGATTTGTTCCATAAAGTCCATAATTTATGTCCAAATACCTCCCTTTGTACGCGCGTTTAGTACACAATCCAAACTGACGATGCGCGGGCAGGTCCAGGCGAAAGTTCAGACAAAAAGAAATATTACAGTTTGTAGAAACATGTCAAACTAAGGATAGAATCAATCTTTAGGATGTTTTTAACATAAATCTTCAATAATGTTCCAACCCGAAGAATTCCTTTGTCTGTAGAAATGCAATGGAACGCAAGCTACCTCTCACGTGAATGTACGTGACCAGCCCGTGGCACTCTTGCAAACCACTGACTCAATCCCCTCTCATTCCCCCTCCTTCACAGTAGAAGCATCAAACAAGGTTCTAAAGACTGTTGACATCTAGTGGAAGCCTTAGGAAGTGCAATATGACCCCATTTCCACTGTATCTTGGATCGGCAAAGAGTTGAAAACCTACAAACCTCAGATTTCCCCCCTCTTGGTTGGATTTTTTTCTCAGGTTTTTGCCTGCTATATGAGTTCTGTTATACTCACATACATCATTCAAACAGCTTTAGAAAATTCTGAGTGTTTTCTATCCAAATCCAAAATCTACTAATCTACTAAATCTACTATGCATATTCTAGCTGTTAGGACTGAGTAGCAGGCAGTTTACTCTGGGCACCTTTTCCTCCAAGCTACTCAATACTGCCCCCCTGTCCCAAAGAAGTTAAACAAGTTAACATTCACAAGACCGCAGGGCCAGACGGTGAAAGAGGACGTGTACTCTGAGCATGCGCTGACCAACTGGAAAGTGTCTTCACTGACATTTTCAACCTCTCCCTGTCTGAGTCTGTAATACCAACATGTTTCAAGCAGACCACCATAGTCCCTGTGCCCAATAACACTAAGGGAACCTGCCTAAATGACTACCGACCCGTAGCACTCACGTCTGTAGCCATGAAATACTTTGAAGGGCGGGTCATGGCTCACATTAACATCATTATCCCAGAAACCCTAGACCAACTCCAATTTGCATACCGCATCACCAGATCTACAGACGATGCAATCTCTATTGCACTCCATAATGCCCTTTCACATTTGGACAAAAGGAACACCTAAGTGAGAATGCTATTCATTGACTTCAGCTCAGTGTTCAAGACCATAGTGCCCTCAAAGCTCATCACTAAGCTAAGGACCCAGTGACTAAACACCTCCCTCTGCAACTGGATCCTGGACTTCCTGACAGGATCGCCCCCAGGTGGTAAGGGTAGGTAACAACACGTCTGCCACGCTGATCCTCAACACTGGGGACACTCAGCGGTGCATGCTCAGTCCCCTCCTGTACTCCATGTTCACTCATAACTGCATGACCAGGCATGACCACAACACCATCATTAAGTTTGCAGATGACACAACAGTGGTAGGCCCGATCACCGACAATGATGAGATAGCCTATAAGGATGAGGTCAGAGACCTGACCATGTGATGCAAGGACAACAACCTCTCCCTCAACATGATCAAGACAAAGGAGATGATTGTGGACTACAGGAAAACCAGTACTGAGCACACCCCCATTCTCATTGACGGGGCTGTAGTGGAGCAGGTTGAGAGCTTCAAGTTCTTTGGCATCCACATCACCAACAAACTAACAGGGCGCGACAAAAACTATTCCCCCTCAGTAGACTGAAAATATTTGACATTGGTCCTCAGATCCTCAAAAGGTTCTACAGCTGCACCATCGAGAGCAACCTGGCGGGTTGCATCACCGCCTGGTATGGCAACTGCTTGGCCTCCAACCGCAAGGCACTACAGAGGGTAGTGCGTACGGCCCAGTACATCAACGGGGCCAAGCTTCCTACAATCCAGGACCTCTATACCAGGCGGTGTCAGAGGAAGGCCCTAAAAATTGTCATAGACTCCAGCCCCCATAGTCATGGACTGTTCTCTCTTCTACCGCACTGCAAGCGATACCGGAGAGCCAAGTCTAGATCCAAGAGTCTGCTAAACAGCTTCTTCTAAGACTCCTGAACAGCTAATCAAATGGCTTTCCAGACTATTTGCATCCCCCCATGTTGCTGCTGCTTTCTGTTATTATCTATGCATAGTCACTTTAATAACTCTACCTACATGTCATATTAACTCAATTACCTTGACACCATTTACCCCTCACATTCGCTCTGTACCTGTACCCCCTGTACCTGTACCCCCTGTACATAGCCACGCTATTGATATTTACTGCTGCTCTTTAATTATTTGCTGTTCTTATCTCTTTCTTTTTTGTTGTATTTTCTTTAAACGGCATTGTTGGTTAAGGGCTTGTAAGCATTTGACTGTTGTATTGTATTGTATTTCATTTGATTTGATTTGATTTGAAATATCACGACTCAGGATATGACCCAGATGCAGACATGGGAGGCGGATAGTACAGGTCCCCGATTATTTATTAGAAACACGGGGCAGGGATGGTCAGGCCGAGGGCATGCAAAGGTTTGTGATCAGGTCAGAGACAGACAGGTACAGCACGGCAGGCAGGCTCGGGGTCAGGGCAGGCAGACTGGTCAGAACTGGGGAAAACTAGGAAACAGAACTAGAGAAACAGGAAGGCGGGAAAGAACGCTGGTAACCAACCAGACAAACTTACAACAGACAAACAGAGAACACAGGTGTAAATACACAAGGGATAATGGGATGGTGTGCAACACCTGGAGGGGGTGGAGCCAAGCACAAAGACAGGTGAAACAGATCCTTAGATTCTTCAAAGTAGCCACCCTTTGCCTTGATGACAGCTTTGCACACTCTTGTAATTTTCTCAACCAGCTTCACCTGGAATGTTTTTCCAACTGTCTTGAAGGAGTTCCAACATATGCTCAGCACTTGTTGGCTGCTTTTCCTTCACTCTGCGGTCCAACTCATCCCAAACCATCTCAATTAGGTTGAGGTTGGGGGATTGTGGAGGAATTCTGTGGTACAATTTTAAAATGGGTAAAAAAATGAAGAAAATAATACTAACAGGTCGTGTCTGAATACCCATACTTGTGTCCTAAATAGTAAGCTGTTTGAGTAAGTGAAAAAATGAGTGGCCTCATGGGTGGAATGTTATTCCTATTTTTCATTATTTAATAATTAATCAACATTATTTACAAAAAAACGCCAAAAATCTGGTGTTGCTAGGTCAAATGATTTTGTTATATTTCAGTCTTCTGTGATGTATATAAACAGTGGCAACCCGTCATTCAATTATTTGGGGCCTGTTTTGCATGTTATTTTAGCAATAATACGTGTCACATATCAGTTAAAAAAGAAATGTAAAAAAAATGGAATATCCGAAACATACAATATACTTGCAGTGAAGCCGCTCAACAACTACATCATACCAGTCATCCAACAGATTTCCATTCAGAGCGACACACAGAAGCATCCAGTGTCAATATGCCCAGCTCAAGGGCACATTGACAAATCTACCACCAGGCAAAAAAACGTGAACCCAAACCCTCCAAGATCCCTCCACAGTTCCCCAATAGCTGTCCCTCAACCATTCGAGACCCATCCCACAGCCCCCCACCCAAGAAGAAAAATAAACAATAAAAAATAAAATTAATTCCATTCCCCACCTGCAAGAATCCCACAATGCACCAACAACCAAGAGAATGAACTAAAGAGAAAAAAGGAAAAGACAAAAGAAAACAGCAAACAACAATGCAAATTATAATGTAAAACATTGCTGTTGTGGTCAACTAAAACCACAACAGCAATGCCAACTGTATATGTTTGTGTGCATGTCTGGCACTATTACATGTATGTGTGTGTTCTTTTATGTGTTTATTTGAATGAGAGTGTGTGTATATGCATGTGTCCAAACACCCGCACAGCATCAGCCTCAGGCAAACCGGCATTAGTTGTAAAAACACTGGCCCTCAGTGTCATTCAAACTGACTTTTTATTATGTTTCATTATGACTTTAAAAAAACATATTTACTTTTATCTTTGATCATCATTCTATCTCCCACACAGCAACTCCACTCCCACTTGTCCGCAATTCCACATCCCAACCCTCAGCTTCCCTCAGCCCATCCCATCTATCTCTGCTGGCCACCCACTTCAGGTTTCTACGCAACACATATCTTTCAACTATGCTGTGATGTTTAACGTACAATTTCAATGTATCTAATCAAATAGAATCCACAGATTGCAAGTTGAAGATAAATACTTTTACTAAGAGTATTAGTATATTAGTAATTGACTGACCCGGTCGATCCAGATCTCCTAACAATACTTTATCTAGGGTCAATTTTAGATCAATGCTATGCATTTTCAGCCATTCCTGAACCTGAGACCAGAAACAAGCTACCTGAGGGCAATACCAAAATTAATGGTCTTTTGATTCTGTATCCTCACAATAGAATCTGCAGAGCTTCGATGAATTTATGCCCCAAATATTGAACATTTTGTTGGTGGCAAGAATTCTATATAATAATTTTTGATGAAAAGCACAATCTTGAATCTTGCGTTGTTTTATATGTCAACTCATACAACTCATACACCCTGTACCATGGAATCGGTACATCAAAAATCTCTTCCCAACTATTTTACAATCTGTATGGCACAGTTGTCAACATCCTTGTCCTCAAATGAAAGTAGTATACTTTCCTATTTATGCTATTTTTATTCCTCCGCCAGGTTTGATCCTTTATATTGGGCAGACAGACCTACCTCCTCCCACTGCCACCTGCCTCCTCCATTTCTAGGGTAATGCTGTAATTAATTGGTTGTACTCTTGGATTGAGCAGACCTTCCCGTACAATTCTGATGACTCCTTGAAAGACATAACTTCACCATTCCAATTTACAATATAATTTAAGAACAAAATTCCCGTTTCAAACATGTTTGCCATAAATACAGGTATTTTATCAACCAGCACTTTTGAGTTCAGCTATAATATTTGTTGTAACATTTGTTCTATCTTTTCAGGGGGATGAAAATGAAATTGTAGCCAGCTCTTCAATGCTTGTTTGAAAAAGAGAGATACTTTGAAAAAAATTATATTTTCAGTTAATCGAAAATGAGACATGGCAATCTGCACAATGGCAAAAAGGCAATTTTTAAACAATGGATGAGCTTTCTTAGTAATCTACTTTTGAATGAGTGAAGCTTTTAGAGAGAGGTTTAGTGCTTTTATATTTAATAATCTCAACCCACCCAATTAATATTCATTATATAGATAGGCACGTTTTATTTTGTCTGGTTTAGCGTCCCAGATAAAGCAAAATATTTTTTGCTTATATGATTTGACAAATGAATCATCAGGAGAGGCAGCGCCATAAGTAAGTGAGTAAAATGAGATATGACTAAGAAGTTAATCAGGAGTTCTAAAGTACAGGTGTTTCAGCCTATTTCTATTTTATTTTATTTATTTCACCTTTATTTAACCAGGTAAGCTAGTTGAGAACAAGTTCTCATTTGCAACTGCGACCTGGCCAAGATAAATAGCAGTTCGACACATACAACAACACAGAATTACACATGGAATGAACAGAACATACAGTCAATAATACAGTAGAAAAAAAGAAAACAAAGTCTATATACAGTGAGTGCAAATTAGGTCAAATAAGGGAGTTAAGGCAATAAATAGGCCATGGTGGCGAAGTAATTACAATATGGCAATTAAACACTGTAATGGTAGATGTGCAAAAGATGGATGTGCAAGTAGAGATACTGTGGTGCAAAAGGAGCTAAGTAAATAAATACAGTATGGGGATGAGGTAGATAGATAGGCTGTATACAGATGGGCTATGAACAGGTGCAGTGATCTGTGAGCTGCTCTGACAGCTGGTTCTTATAGTTTTTCTCAGTCACTTTGGTGCATTTCTTAGATCAAAAGTGCAATTCTTGATACTACTTGTACAAATTCCAAATCATCTAGTCACTTGTGCACATTAAAGCAATTTTTATTCCTTTGAACAAATTGCAATTGATAATGTACAAGTGTCAGCTTTTTTCCACATTATCAATTGCTCATGTCATGTTGATCAAAATATAGTAGATGGTTCTCTGTTGAATAGTCTTACCCCTCAAAACATCTAGGCATTAGTTCCTTGCATAAGCCATTACATGCAAAATTGTTGAACTATTTGTCATAAACTGTCAAGCATAGTTTTACACATTTCTCTTAGACCTTTTGTACAAAAACGTGAATTGATGAATCGTGCAGGTGAAATTGACCCTTACTCATGAAGGAATGTAAAGTGTTAGTTCAACCAACAATCAACCAGTTGTCTAAATTGCTCAAAGGTGCATCTCATGAAGAATCAATTGGCAAGCATATATAGACAGACCACAACACAGAGTTGCAATTTTCCAATAATGGATGGACCAGGAAACGAACAGGGTCAACAGCCAAGAGGAGGAAGAAGAGGAGCAAGGATGCGTGGTGGAAGGCAAAACAGCAGAAGAGGACATAGGTGCATATCTGATGACATAAGGGCCACTATTGTAGACCATGTTGTCATTACAAGGGCTGAGGCGGGTCGAAGGGTGCAGCTAAATATTGTGAGATCAACCGTGTCCTCAATAGTTCAAACGTTTCGAAGAGAGAACAGGTATGTCCACCAATGTACAGTGCACTGTCACTGTACATAAGCAGTATACTGTATACTTCCTACAATGCTTCATTTTACAGTAGTCCACTTGTATTTCACAGCATACAGAAATATACTCTATACAGATACATACTGCACCTTACATGCACCCACCTGTACGTTTTACAGTAAAATGTGTGTTCGCATAGTTTTTGTCTATGTGAAAGTGTGCGATGCATCACTGCATTTTTCCCCACATAGGACTGCAAGATTACCTCAAACCGGTGGCAGAGGACGCCTTTTCACACCTCAACAGGAGGAGGCTATTTGCACCATGGTCCGAGCAAACAATGCCATGAGACTCAGGGAAATACAAAGGACCATTATAGAGGACAACGATGTATTTGACAACATCCTTACGGTTAGCATCTCAACCATCGACAGGGTGCTGCATAGAAACCAGATGAGTATGAAACAGCTGTACCGTGTACCATTCCAAAGGAATGAGGACAGAGTTAAGGAGCTACGGTACCAGTATGTACAGGTAAAACATATATCTATGTAACTACTTTACAGCAACATTTTATAGTGATACGTAGTACAGTAAGCATTAACATGCACACATTTCCATTGCTGTGGAAGGAACATGTAATATATGTACATTTTATGTCACTCTTCCTTACCAAAACAAATTCAACTGTGTGTTCTGGGATATAGCGTATAATGGAGTAGGAATCAAGTGAACCCTCTCACAACTTTGTATACGTGGATGAGGCTGGCTTCAACCTGACCAAATGCAGAAGGCGGGGTCGGAATATCATCGGTCACAGAGCTACTGTGGATTTGCCAGGCCAACGGGGAGGAAATATCACCATGTGTGCTGCTATTTCGGAGCATGGTGTCCTAACCCATATCCCCCTTATAGGGCCATACAACACCCAGCATCTACTCAACTTTTTAGAGACTCTCTACAGGGCTCTCATCCCTGATGATGAGAGGGGTCTGTTTAGAGAGGATTTGCCAAAGTATGTGGTCATTTGTGATAATGTGAGTTTCCATCGATCAAACATCATAAGGCAATGGTTTGTGACCCACCCGAGGATGCTCATAGAATTCCTCCCACCTTATTCACCATTCCTTAACCCAACTGATGAGTTATTTTCAGCATGGAGGTGGAAGGTGTACGATCGTCAGCCACACACACAGATGACCCTGCTGGCTGCAATGGATGCAGCATGTGAGGACATCACAGTAGACGCCTGCAGAGGATGGATAAGGCATTCCAAAAGATTCTTTCCACATTGCAATGGAAGGGAAAATATCCGGTGTGATGTGGATGAGAATATGTGGGCCGACAGACAGGAACGTCTGGATGTGTAGAGACAGCACAACAGTGCTGCGGGCAAAGTTGTGCCTTAGGGGTGCTTTCCTGTGTTTCTTTCTAATTTAGTTTTGTTTCCTTTGTGCCCCTTGGGTTGTCCAGTCTCTTTCAATCAATAACCCACATACAGTAATATGTAAATAGTACTGTTGAAATTGATATATGCCATAGAAGTGCAGCCTTGTGCATTTTCAATACGGTAACTGTCATCCAAACTGTAGCCTAAGTTTACATCAGGTAATACTGTCAAAGTATACAGTTACATTGACAACATGCCGAAACATTTTGACGACCTTGTTCGTGAACAATGACTCAATGACTTATCATTCTGATGACACTGACATGATCATTGGCATGAATATTTACTTTTGAGAGATGTACTAAGGCTTTTTAGTGACTGACTAGCTTTAGAAACATATATATTGTATATTGCAGTTTGCACAAATTGTTCTGAGAAATGCACTTATTATTTTGCACATGTTAGGGATGATGTGAAAAATGCACCAAAGCGACTGAGAAAAACTGTAAAGCTAGTGAGGGAGATGGGAATCTCCAGCTTCAGTGATTTTTGCAGTTCTTTCCAGTCAGTGGCAGCAAAGAACTAGAAGGAAAGGCGACCAAAGTAGGAATTGGCTTTGGGGGTGACCAGTGAGATATACCTGCTGGAGCGCGTGCTACGAATGGGTGCTGCTATGGTGACCAGCGAGCTGAGATAGCGCAGGGCTTTACCTTGCAGAGACTTGTAGATAACCTGTAGCCAGTGGGTTTGGCGACGAGTATGAAGCGAGGGCCAGCCAACGAGAGCGCATAGGTCGCAGTGGTGAGTAGTGTATGGGGCTTTGGTGGCAAAACGGATGGCACTGTGATAGACTACATCCAGTTTGCTGAGTAGAGTAATGGAGGCTATTTTATAGTTGACATCGCCAAAGTCAAGGATCGGTAGGATGGTCAGTTTTACAAGGGTAAAGCACTAGCCCAGTGCTTTCTGTGGTGGTGGAGCAACCAGCAGATTGGCTCAATGTTCTGTCACTCATGGGGACACTATGTCACTGCAAAATCAAACAGGGAGAGCTCAAGCCCTCAAGCCCTTTGGGTGCTGCCATAGAGTTACATTAGAAGTGCCCACCCAAGAAGGCTCAAGGTCATTGGCCACAGATAAAATTATGCCAAATCACATTATATCTACAGTAGCTTTGATTGGACTGACAAGGTCAACACTATAATTTCAAAATCTAGCAGTCATCATCATGAATCAAGTCGACAATCTACTGGCAAATTATTTTCAATCCTTGTCATATGAAGAGAAATCATTAAGGAAAAGTATAGATAAAACTCATCGGTGCTCATCAGCCATTGGACATAAACATTACACAACAAGTTGGAAATAGCAAATTCAACAATGAGTGGTTTGGAAGGAATCGGTGGCTAACTGCAAGCATTAGAAAGCAATCACACTAGCCTGCTATTCAGTGGAGTGGATGTGTGGTCCAAGTCTCGGTTTAATGATATCTTTTCCAAGTTTTAAAGGATACGCATTCAACAATGGCCATGCTGTCAATCCAGCATGACTTCTTACGCTTTCAAAACAACTGGAAATTCAGAACGGGGAAATCTCAGACTTCAGTGAGTTCAAAGCAACTGGGAACTCTGAAAAAAATATTTGAATCGTCATTCAACTCAGAATTCTAAGTCGGGAACTCTGGCCTCTTTCTAGAGCTCTGATCTTAAGATCAGTAATGTCATGATTCAACCTTGTTTTTTTCCAAGTTCCCAGTTATCTTAAAGAAATTTGCCCACAAAGGACTGCTGCCCCAAGTGAGCACAGCACAACAAGGTGAGTCCAAAAATGTTTTGTACGCTGCTGCATAAATTATGTAATATGTCAGGGAAATATGTATACTGGAGCTAAGAAAGTAATACTAAGTGTATGTTGGGTAATAGGCTGTCAGTAGCACATGAGCCTCAGCCTAATAATTTGGTCCCTTTTCCCTTCATAACTAAGCCTACTGTTCTGACTTTGTGGTGCACATGTAGCCTACAGCCTGTTTTAGGGAAATGTAATCATTGAATATTGTGAAGCTTTCATTGTCTGCTTAAATGCCCTATTTATTCATCCTACGGTTCTGACTTGGTGTGCAGGGAGAATACTGTAAGAACGCCGCATGTTCTGAATTCTGTTGCTGTACATTTCAAAAGTGCTGAACAAATAAATACACTACTGTTCAAACGTTTGGGGTCACTTAGAAATGTCCTTGTTTTTGAAAGAAAAACTATTTTTTTGTCCATTAAAATAGCATCAAATTCATCAGAAATACAGTGTAGACATGGTTAATGTTGTAAATGACTATTGTAGCTGGAAACGGTAGATCATTTATAGAATATCTACATAGTGGTACAGAGGCCCATTATCAGCAACCATCACTCCTGTTTTCCAATGGCATGTTGTGTTAACTAATCCAAGTTTATCATTTTAAAAGGCTAATTGATCGTTAGATAACCCTTTTGCAATTATGTTAGCACAGCTGAAAACTCTTGTGTGATTAAAGAAGCAATAAAACCAGCCTTCTTTAGACTAGTTGAGTATCTGGAGCATCAGCATTTGTCAGTTCGATTACAGGCTCAAAATGGCCAGAAACAAATAATTTCTTCAGAATCTAGTTAATCTATTATTGTTCTGAGAAATGAAGGCTATTCCATGCGAGAAATTGCCAAGAAACTTAAGATCTCGTACAACACTTTGTACTACTCCTTTCACAGAACAGCTCAAACTGTCTCTAACCAGAATAGAAAGAGGAGTGGGAGGCCCCGGTGCACAACTGAGCAAGAGGACAAGTACATTAGAGTGTCTAGTTTGAGAAACATATGCCTCCCAATTCCTCAACTGGCAGCTTCATTAAACTGGGCTCTAAAGTTTGAACCCCTGCTGTTTCTTTCTCTTGTATTTCAAAGATGGAACAAAAAACAAACTTAAACTATTTTTGTTTGTTTGTACTATCTTTTACCAGATCTAATGTGTTATATTCACCTACATTGATTTCACATTTCCACAAACTTCAAGGTGTTTCCTTTCAAACGGTATCAAGAATATGCATATCCTTGCTTTACGTCCTGAGCTAGAGGCAGTAAGATTTGGGTATGTCATTTTAGGCGGAAATTGACAAAAAGGGTTGGACACGGCCACTGAAACATCTATTATTTTGCTCAAAGTCATGTCAAAAGATTTGAGTGAATGATTTGAAGATAATCAACTCTCTCAGACCTGAGCTGCTCCAAAATGGCTGCTGTAGGAATGTCGTCACAGACATGGGCTCCAGTATCCCAGATCATATCCTGGACTGTAAGCAGATCACTAACAAGTTCATGATGTGGAGAAGTAAGTAAATTACAGACAGAGATCAGACAGAGGGGGAGTCGCTCTTTTTTTTTTTTCAAAGGCTTGCCAAATGGAGGGAAACCAATCTAAACAACAGTTTATGTTCAAGTTGATGTTAAACCCTAAATCTCATTAGAGCTGCGAAGGAGGAAGATGTTTGACAGGGGAGAATGTTGAATCACTTCCTGTACAGTAACATACATATGTGGTTCTCAACCTAATTATGAGAAAACATTTGGAGCATTAGAAACAACATAAAAACCAGAGGCACACAACAAGTAATATATAGCAAGACCGAAAGTGTTAAAAAAAAACGGATGACTGGTATGTCTGTCTTTTTCCTCAGCAGACTAGCTTTACATTTCCTTAGTTTCTAAATCAATGACATGATCCTTGTGCTAGTTTTCTTGAGCTAGTTTCCCATCACTGTTATTACAGTGTTATTTGCTAACAGTGGCAATTGGGATAATCCTGTTGGTGAGTGCTCATGATTCTTCACTGGACATAATGGCAGTCAGCCAATGTTGAGTTGCCAGAGCCTGTGCTTGAACCTTTATCTTGGATTGCAGTGCCACTGGAACACAATGAACTCCAAATCTAGTTTGCAACACTTGACATGGATAAAGCGATCATATGCAATGAACCCTGTCCTTATGGATTATCTTGAATAAGAAAAATGGCGAAGCGGGTGCTCTCAGGACATCAAGTTCACACTGTTACAGAGAGGGCAATATGCCTGATCAGGGTGATTGGTCTCCAGCAAATAACTCACTACAAGATTAGAAGGGTAATTCCTGGTCCAGAACAGAGGCTAGAAGTGCTAATCAATGGAAGTGCCTACATGACGAGAGGAGATTTTGGCTGGTTGACCACTAATGTAGTGGGAGCCGGGTGTTAAAAGGGGGTGGGTGTGGAGCGTGGTTTCAGAGCTTGACAGTTTGAACTCTTTTCAAACGTAATGTGTGATTAATGAGGGTTTTTATGGTGCGAGGGAGCGGGGGCTGTGAGACATGAGGCTGAAAGTATTGACATCTCCATTATTTACTGACTGATCGGAGCAGCCAAAGGGCCCCTGATTAGAAAACAATGAATGCTGTTATTGGTGATCCGGGCCTAACCAGGACACTGCAAATGCATGTCCAAGCTTTTCTAATTACTGTGGCCATTGCACATTGGACAGTGATAAACCAATAGCAATGCTCAATTCCCAGTGGGCAAGGGGGTCTTTGTGTGGGCTATCCATGTGTTATAGGAGAGGGAGGGGGACGTTTCAACAGATACCATATGGCGGATAACACTGAAGTACACACGTGTAGAGCTGCAAAGTGAACATCAAACAAACTTGATAAGATCCTTCGACTGTCATTGGTGATTCACATAACTCTACGCGGTTCTTGCGACTAAATTGGTAAAAGCAAAATCTGCAACGAGGATATTCCGTTGTGAAAGAGAACACTGAAAAACCTTCCTATTACTAATGTACAACCATGTATGTATGGTTTAGCCCGTGTTCTAAAGCCACCATATGACACACGTTGGGATATTTGACATAGGAAATCATCTTAAGAGCTTCTCCTAAAGAGAAAATGGTGGTTCATTCTCACGTTCCCTCTCTGACATTTGAAGATGCCGAAAAAAAGCCTCGGCTGTTTAATGAGAATAAACCCTCACACCGAGAATGAAATATTAAAGTCTAATTTTAAATATTATGACGGCTGCCTTTCCTCCTGATTAAAATGAAAAGCTTTCCAGCACACAAGAGGCAATTTCTTCCACATTACACTTAAATGAGTTAAACTATTTACAAAACTTTCCTCCCTTATCAACATCCGCTTTTATATGGAAGTCACATGCAATAAATTCTCTTCAAGACAATTATGTTTTTCCCCCTTTTCTTCATCATCATAGTCACAAGGTGTGCACATCTGCACATGTACAGTAGGAAGAGCATTGTTTATCAAATGCAGCTGTTTTGTAAGTAATGAAAACATGGTTTCATTTCATCCAAGGGTACAATTAAGATCTACACGTTCCTCAAACCTGATTGTTCCAGTCCGTCATGTATTTGCATTATGTAACTCAATAACGTCTTACGTGTGTGCGTGTAGTGCATGCGTGCGTGCGTGTGTGCATGTACGTGTGCATCCGTGCGTGTTTGTTTAGGCATGCGTGTAGATAGTTAGACCTGTTTCATAGCCACAGTAGGTAGGACTGTCCTCTGGACTATGGAGCTGAGGACAGAGACTTTTCATGGTCAATTTATGTCAGGCCCATGCCTCCGATTTAGAGTCTCTCCACCCACTGTGGATTTACGTGTCACTTAATGTGAAGCGACAGCGCCGTCCTTGACGACGGCGCTTGTCATTGGTCCATGAACGACAGGGCCAGGTTGCATCCGATCGTCAAAATTTGAAAAAAGACCAATCTAATCTGAACATTGCAACAAGGCACTAATCAACTACAGTACCATGTGTCACCAGTGTATAATGTCACTGCATGTCTGAACTTGTGTTTTTGTGTTTACCAGAAAATGTATGATAATTGCAGAAAACATGTCAATCCATAATCAAATGCAATCCTAGTTAAATTATAATGGCAATCATTGGTACAGTGTTTGTCATACTCAAAACTTAAAAACAGGAACATACTACAATTGTCTCAACAATCAAATATGGATCTGTTGGCTTTCAGTGTTATAATGTTATGTTATGGAGTACAATTATTTGGTGACCGGAGGTCCTTCAAAGTTCCTCTATAAACTTAAGGAAGTTGACTGTCTGCAGGACAGACGAGTGTAAATAACCTGGTTCCCTCTTTAAAGTGCATCTCAATGTCAGTCGCTCTTGAGACGCCTCCAAAGTTATCACTTTGTGACAGCAACAGCCAGGAGTGTCTCTTCTTTGTGACTCCTTAAACAAAATATCGCCTCGCCATAAAATTGATGACACCACTGAGTTGTGTTCACTTTCTTCTGACATCTTCAAAGGGATTTCTCTTCAGAGTGTATATATATATTTTTGTGTGGGCTGCAGGAAAACAACTTGGTAATTGCATTCTGAAAGATGATTAAATAAAGGTATAAATCAGGCTCCGGTGAGATCTGAGGGAGATTAACTCATGGGGGTCTTTTACAGGCGATTGTAGAGTAAGTCTGGACGTTAGACAAATGGCCGATGGGCTTGTCATGGACCTACGTTTCTCATTTTGGAGATTTATTCCATATTCTCCAGGCTTGTTTGAGTAGCCAGGAGAGATAACGGTGGAGAAGGTTTACACGTAGAAACATATTGAAAGCATAACCTATTACAGCGAGTGAGGCACAAACAACAGATTAGGCTATCGACTCACTCACCGGTCCATAGGTGTAACAGGATCATCCTGACGCATCATCAACAACGCAGGTACTGTTAATCAATAGTTCTTCTCTCCAAGTGATTCAATTTCAATTTCAAACAGTGTCATGATCATGATACCACATTTGCGTCACTAAATATTACTATGGCAAGTGTTTTAATATTTCCCTTTGTTCTCTTGTAGGCGTTGAATGCCATAATGACCCAGTAGCGTATTAGATTCAGAGCTAATCTCATGCTATTCTACACATTTTGCAAGGAGGCTGAGAGAATTTTGCATTTTAAAACGCATTTCCTGCAATTCTAAATATTACTGTAGTGGGGTAATATTGGATATATATGCGTATTATATACACCGCACATGCAACCCATAATGTGCCTATTAAAATGTCTATCTGACTCCACTAAACAAGTATTATGTGTTTAGCAGACTAAGATCAAGGAATGGTCATGAGAATCGAATATCACAGCAAGTAGATTTAATCTCATTGTAAAATTATTCACATACAAGGCATAGAGCTTAAGCTCAAGGCAACACTGGCATTAACAAAGCATACTTCTAGGCATATACATCTTAAGGTTAACTTAGAAGACAAAACATTAACAAGGGCCAAAAGCCTAGAAGCCTAGGAAATGGCAATTGATCAGACAACCTTCCTCCATGGATACGAGAGGGAACAAAGGGATATCATTCCATTTGTAACATCAGAGGGTGTAACTCTTCCAAACCTAAACCAATCACCGTTGACCAATCAAACGGTACCAAGTTTACGGTCACCTGATCACCCAGGCCCAATCTCCACAGGGTGTCACAGCATCTAAAGCAGGGGTCTACAACATTTTCTAGAGAGCTACTTTTAAAAAAAAAACATATTGCGAGCTAGTAATTTTATAGCTTTCAAATAGGCACATTCTTCTCTTCTCTTGTACCCTGCAACTCTTTCCCGGGTCCTTGGTGTACAAAATATTTGTAGTATTCTGTCAATATACCTGGTAAAATAATGGTTAATAAACAACTCTAAGGGGGCCTCATACAATTATAGTTTGTGTTTTCCAGAAATCTGTTTTCTCAGTTTCATTTTTCCTGGTTTTATTTATTTTTGACTCTCAATATTATAATTATTCATAGAGAAACAACGCAAGTTGGTGTTATGAGTCAGAAGACAATTTTTGAGGTCTGGAAAAATAAATTGACAAATTTAAATAAATGTATACAAAATTACCCGATTTAGTCATTTTAAATATTACTGTTACACATTTTATACTTACAAATCCACAAAAAAACATCTTGTGTCAGAGGAAACACAATACACCTGGTGACCGTGTCAGCGTGCATGGTCACCACAGGAGTCATTACAGCGCAATGGGACAAGGACATCCCTGCTGGCAAAACCCTCCCCTAACTCGGACAACGCTGGGCCAATTGTGCGTCACCTTACGGGTCTCCCGGTCGCAGCCGGCACGGCACGGGTCTCGAACCAGCATCTGTAGCAACGCAGTTTGCACTGCCATGCAGTGTCTTAGACAGCTGTGCCACTCACGAGGCTTCAGCCACAAAGTGTTTAATGCTTGTCAATTGCCTTGCATAAAGTATCAAAATACTAAAATACTACACAGGACTTTTAAATAATTTCATTTAAATGTTCATGACATTTTTGGATCACAGAAACAACAAAAAAATATGGAAAAATAAATAATGAAATGTTAATTATAGAAAGCAACCTGTGTAATCATCTGCCAGGGAGTAGCCCCAATCAGCCCGAGCCCCACTTAATACATTTGGACCAGATAACTGTGTGGCTTTGATTGGTCGCAATTTGGCTTTAATTGGATATTAGCCAGGAGCATTATGTTTTTGATGGAACACATTATCCCAACGCTGATAACGCATGTACTTTCACAACTGATTGGCAAGCTACTCAAAGGTAGGCTGCGAGCTACTGGTAGCTCGCCATCTACCTGTTGACCCCTGATCTAAAGGAATTGCTGAGAGGACAATAAAACCCTTTGCGTAGAATAATGTAGAGGTCACCCTGTACAGATATTTACAAGTCACCCAAGAGATCATACATCCATATAGACGGCATCAGAGTTATATTCAGAGGACAAGTTTCAGACAGATACCAGACATGAATACTAGAGTGTTATTATATGACACATTCAATAGCCAGTCCTCTGGATACTATAGAGAGAGAGATACATTTTGGCCCGTCTGAGGGGGGATGGGCGTACTGGCTCTTAGGCATTGTCTTGAGCCATTTGCTATGCGGTTGGAGGTGACGGAGCGAAAATAAATTAAGACCGTGGGCAATGTAGGTTTGCAGTTTTATAGCTAATCTTATGCTATTCTACACATTTTGCAACGAGGCTGTGAGAATTTTGCATCTAGGGTGGCCTCAACAGTTGCGGGGGGGGTGTGTGGTACACAGTGTAATGACCCCTGATGGTATGAGAAAGCACATGGTGGAATCGAATTCACGAAGGTTGAAATCCAGCACTGATTTCCCTTGAAATTCCAACAGCACTTGTGGGGTGAGGGTGGAAGGGAATAGGACGGACATATACGGAGGATAGAGAGAAGGAAAGAGGGGGAGATTAAAAAAAGAGAGTAGGAGGGAGCCTGACACATCCTTGACAGCAGGCGGTGTGGTGAGCGGGACAGTACCTGCCGGGATAGGCTGTGACACATGGCAGCGCACCCCAGTGCTCTATGCATATGCTCCTCGCAGGCTGTGTGAGGACTGTGCGAGGGGAGCAGGCTGAGCGTCTGAGGCCCTGCCATCACAACACTCCATATGGGGAGGCGGGACCACGGTACTGACGGACCAGCCGCCTCGAATCACCCATCTGTACGCTTTGCAGGTGTTTCCAATGATTATATTATTAGCTCTATCCGCTCATCTTAGGTTTTTATGTTTGTTTTTTTAGTATCCCCGGCCTCAATCTGGGCGGGATAAAATGTAGAATATATACATGCCTGCTCCACCATCTGTCTCAGAGAAAGACAAGAAAGGCGTCTTCAAGGAAATGGATGTTTTATTCAAGTTTTATGAGTGCTTAGCTTTGGGTTTAGTTTCTCTGCAGTGTGTATGAGTGTGTGTATGTACATGTGTGTGTTGGGAAGGCAGGCATTGAGCAGACATGGTATACAGGTCTATTTGCATAATGTTTGACATAATCGGAAAATAAGGAGTACCATCTTCCGTAGACACTCACGAAACAGGTTGCGCTTACTATTTTAGACCCAAACCGAGTCGAGCTCTACAAGCATGGCAGTAGCGTTCTAAACAATTGCCTGGTGTGTAGGAAGTGCTTGACCAGCGGGTGTGTCTGTTTGGTGCTCTGTAACAGGAGAACAGGGTACTTCATAATGACACACTTTAATGGCTGGCCATAAATCTGTTTCCTCTCTGCCACAGAGAGATGGAGGAGGTTGACAGCAACACACTCTCCTGCACAGGAAATGTCTCTCAGATGACCAATGTGAGTTTGCCTGTCCGTGCGTGCGTGTGTGTATACAGCCAATAAAGTACTTTACTGTAACATTGTCATGTAAAATTACAGCAATTGCTAACAGTGTGTCAAAATGCCATTGAACCCCCACAATGCATTGCTCTTTACAGTCCTGTACAGTAATATAGACTTCTAAATGCTAACTAAGATGTTTGCTGTAATTGTACATGAATTTGTTACAGTGTAGGTAGACCTCGCTTATGAGAATCGGAGTATTCTGTTCAGATTCCACTGCATCCACCCAGCCCTACTGCTCCAGCCTGCTAGCGTGACGTCATCAGAGGGCGGAACTGTGGTAGTGCAGTGCAGTGTTCGCAGTGATTTAATCAACAACCGTGGCCCTAGTCCTCTCTGTCTATGTGCTAACACATCACACCCACCCAGACTGTGTTCTCAAGTGGATGACGAGAGCTGTGGAGCTCGGAGCGCATGCTTTCCTCGTTCAAGTGTCTCACCGAAGGAGACGTGAGGGCAAATTCAGCTTGGGATCCATTGACAACAAGGAGAACTGCTCTGTAATCACAGGGGGGAATCTCGGGGTTTTAGAACTCAGGCCCTCCACAGACGAGACGAGGGGTGTCTTATTTGTAAACATACAGTGTAGGTCGTTTTATTTCTGTGCCGCGTTTTGAACGAGCTTTTCTCTGTCCCTTCGCTCAGCCAGCCTGGGAATTTGTGTTCTTCTTTGTCAGGCCTGCTTCTCCGTGAGGAAGCAAGGGATGCTTGGTAATGGCCATTTAGAGTAATCAATCGGCCTCTTTGAAGTTTGGAGATGAAAGAAGAGTTTGACAGCTAATGTGTGTCTGTCCTGTGACGTGAACAGCATGGCAATGCCAGCGCTTTGAAGGCAAAAGGACGGGCACATCAGGTTGAATTTATCCCTCTCTAAAGACATACCTCTGCTGAGTGCTGCCGCAATGGCAAGTGGCAGTCCTCTCTCTCACACACACTTCTCTCTCTCTCTCTCTCTCTCTCTCTCTCTTTCTCTCTCTCTCTCTCTGTCTCTCTCTCTCTCTCTCTCTCTCTGTCTCTCTCTCTCTCTCTCTCTCTCTCTCTCTCTCTCTCTCTCTCTCTCTCTGTCTCTCTCTCTCTCTCTCTCTCTGTTTCTCTCACCCTGTTTTATTTATCTGTCACATCCATATACCTCCTATGCAGCTTGTGCCAGCTCCTATTCCATGCTTCCCCACAGAAATGTGTTCAGGTAAACATTTCACGCTTGCTTATGCTGGAGGGAAGTGGCAGACGCAGGTAACTGACAGGCTAGGATCACAGTGGTATTGATGAAGAAAGCTTTATTTTTGTGCTATTGTGTCTGAATAGTAGTTTTGCTTATAAAGGCAATTCATATCTAAAGATTGGATTGATGTCCATGAGTGAAATGAAGAAACGTGTAAGTGATCATTTGCATACTATTAGGAACATCATTTGTATTCCACTGTCATATTCATGGTTTTAGCTTGTTCTGTAGTCCAACATCTCCCATAATAGCTCAGAGAAAGAGCCCAGGGTTCTGCATGATGAAAAAAGAAAGCAAAACATTTACAGAAACGGATCATTACTCACGTTTTGAACACACACTATGGTGGTCCGTGACCCCTGCAGAGGCATTCTGAAAAGGCCGCTCCCCTCCTACAGGGAAACACGAGGGCCACAGTGTGTAAAGGAAGTGAACTTTAGGTCTACAACACTTTTCCCCCACCAGGGGCCTGTTAAGTTTGTATGTTCCTTTGCAGTGGTGTGTGGGTGTAAGGGTTATGACACTGTTACTCCTCCCTGCCGAGGAATAGTTTTAGCCCAAGACAGAATGAAATGCTCACAGCTTTTGCTTTCTTTCTCGTTCCAGTTTTTTTCTTCAGAGACAGTTCCTGGGCCGCGGTGCAGACACATGGGTAGGTTAGTGGCGTCTCGGAGTTGCAGCCTAACACATGCTTACATAACCTGAAACACATGCAGTCCTGTCATTTAAGGAGGCCTAAGCCATGCACCCTGTTGGAGCCCTGCAACCCTTAATTAAATGTGGCTGCGTTTACACAAAAGTCAAATATCCATTACATCATCACAGTTTTGACCTTTTTTTTGTTGTCTCTTGATATTATGAATTATGTAATCACTTCAATATAAATCACTCCAGCTAAAGTCACAACATGAATACATAGACATGAAGAATTACAATGATTAACGGTATGTACACCGAATGTACAAAACATTAGGAACACCTAATATTGAGTTGCACTCTCTTTTGTTCTCAGAACAGCCTCGATTTGTCGAGGCATGGACTCGACAAGGTGTTAACAGTGTTCCACAGGGCTGCTGGCCAATGTTAACTCCAGTGCTTCCTGCGGTTGTGTCCAGTTGGCTGCATGTCCTTTGGGTGGTGGATCAAACACAGAACACTGTTGAGCGTGAAAAACCCAGCAGCGTTGCAGTTCTTGACACACTCACACAGGCGGGCCAGGCAACTACTACCATACCTCATTCAAAGGCCCCTAAATAATATATTTGGTCTTGCACATTCACCCTCTGAATGGCACACATACACAATCAATGTCTCAAATGTTTCAAGGCTTAGAAATTGTTCTTTAACATGTCTCTACCCCTTCTACACTGATTGAATTGGATTTAACAGGTGACACTCTACTCTTATAGGAGGCAGTCTAGGACAGTTTTCAAACAGTTGATGAATAATGTTGTTTGAGTAAGCACATTGTATTACACACTCAAAAGAACAACAGTCATATAAGTGAATGTTATATAATAGCACTACAACAAAGCATGTCTCGGTCTGGCAAGTGACACGACAAGAGTGAAGGGGTCTCTGGACGTTGTTGTGTGAGTGATGAACATAGAGAATGGAAACCTATGATGAGTAGGACTGTAAAAATGCACTCAAACACACCAATGTTCTTTCCATTACAAAGTTATATGTGGGTTCAAAGTCAACAACGAAGAAACATCCACAGTAGCACAACAGATTATTGATTTACTGGTGAACTCCGAGAGGGTGTTTTATAGATTGTCAGAAAATAAATTCAAGAGGGAAAAAGTTTTACACTCTCAGCTTGAGGAAATGTTGTATGACAGGTTAAGCTACCACGACAATGCGCACTATTCAATGTTTGGGCTCTTGTTAATCCGTGAAATTTTCTGATACCCTTATCATAAAAGCAGTTTCATTAATAAGAAAACACAGCAGCTGAGGTTAAGGCTATTTTGAAAGAAATTGGAAATCACACTCAAAAGGTCCACAAATAGCAACAAGACGAAGACTACAGTTGAGAGGGACACATGGTCGTCCCCCTCTGCCTTTCTTAATAACCACGGACTCTTTAAGACTCTGGTTTGATCCCGTTTCTTTTCTCTCTGCAGTAAGCCCCCTCTCTTGAAAATATCTCTGCACCAGTAACATCACAAAGACTTACTTATCATCGGTATTACCTATTAAAGGTTTAAACCCCTGCGTCTTTGATAAACACTCCCTTTAAAGGTTTATCTCCTCAGTCTTATCGTGCTCTTGAAGGTCCTTCTCCCATGGCGCAGTAATTTGTTTAATTAAAGTGTCATTTTGGGAAGAAAATATGGCCCGTCGTTTGCGAGAGATGCAAAGAAGTTTACAATATTGTTTGTACTTTTTTTTTACCCTTTAGCAAGGCTTAGATTAAGTCGATAGTGTATTGGCCGCTGGTTTCGAAAGCTGAGGCGACATTTTCGAGATCCCTCCGAGAGGCAGCAACACAGAAGACAGAGAAGAGAAGCACGACACAATAAAAAGCTTGTCTGAGAGTCTCTTTCAGCCCGTCTCTAAACGAGGCCCTGAGAGGATTGGCTTTAAGGTCTTGAGCTTCTGTCAGCACTTTGGGGCGATTTGCTCATGATTTCATTAGGAGCAAAATAAATATGAAAATAGTCCATGCAAAGCGCCGGGTATTGTCGGCGCACATACACAACTCCCACTGACCCAAAGTACACACTGCAGGCCTAACAATCCTTAAGGGGTTCGCAAACATTCCCTGTTTTCTCTTACTGAATCATTCCTTTACATATTCCTTTTGCACTGACCAGGTGCAGCAGGTGCTTTCTTGTATTCTGTTTCCATTGATCCTTTTTTTATTTGGATAACTGAAGACAAAAGCATAATAAGTGAATCAGTAACCTATAACCAGCTCTCCCATTGGCTACCTCTGATATCACTTTTAGAACCTGAGGTCACTATTGTTCCATTTTCCTACTTTGCTTTGTAAGGGAACTAAAGACTCTCTGCCCGTGCATCTTTTGGCATGGTGACAGGGCGTGAGACCGAGAGATTTATGTAGCCGGGTGTGCAGATGCAGGGGCGGGAAACAAAGATATGCTAGATCAAATGGAGGTGCATGATAAGGCATGAAAAACAGCTCTCTAGGCTCATAAATTAATGGCAGAGAGAAGGTTGTCATTATTCGAGCAGCCTTTAAAAGAAGGGTATGGAGCCCAGATGGTAGGGGAGAGAGTGCCTGGCGAAGTTTGAGTAATTGATAACTTCAAAATAAACCAGAGGGTTCATCTTGGGAGGGATGGAAGAGGAATTACCAAACACAACAAACATGCGGCATTGAGGTCAAGAGTATTGTTGAGCTACTCTAAAAAAAAAAAGAGGCGCCGCAGATTAAAAGATAGGCATCACAGTGACTCTGCTGTTTGACTCTCAGAGACATGTTACTGCGGTAAACGAGGACACTAATGAATGATGTACTGTAGACCAGTGTTTCTTCATCCTAGTCTTTTGGGACCCAAAGTGCACATTTAGAGTTTTTTTCCCCCTAGCACTACACACCTGATTAAAATAACCATTTAATTAGTGAAATCAGGTGTGTAGTGTTTGCCACTGTGATTCTTTCCCATTCTTCAAGGCAAAACTGCTTCTGCTCTTTCAAGTTGGATGGGTTCTGCTGATGTACATCAATCTTTAAGTCATACCACAGATTCTCAATTGGATTGAGGTCTGGGCTTTGACTAGGCTATTCCAAGACATTTTAAATTGTGTTGCTTTAGCAGTATGCTTAGGGTCATTGTCCTGCTGGAATGTGAACCTCTCTCCCAGTCTCAAATCTCTGGATGACTGAAACAGGTTTCCCTCAAGATTTTCCCTCTATTTAGTGCCATCCGTCATTCCTTCAATTCTGACCAGTTTCCCAGTCCCTGCCAATGAAAAACATCCCCACAGCATGATGCTGGCACCACCATGCTTCACTGTGGGGATGGTGTTCTCGGGGTGATGAGAGGTGTTGAGTTTGAGCCAGACATAGCATTTTCCTTGATGGACAAAAAGGACAAAAAGCTCAATGACCAGAGTACCTTCTTCAATATGTTTGGGGAGTCTCCCACATTACCTTTGGCGTTGGCTTATTTTTTTCTTTGAGCAATGGCTTGAAAATGAGGACACACTGAGCTAGAAAAGCTCAACAGATGCTCGACTCTCCATTGAAGCGTTCCGGGAGGGGGGGGGGGGGGGGGGTGTTAAACGGTGCTCCCGCGAAGGTGGAGTGACCAATGAGACGGCGCTGCTAGCAACTGGGTTATTAAGGGGCTGTGGGGTTACCACTGTGGTAGGCTGCCTCCCAGACAACCCACAGAATTGCTCCAGCAAACCGTCCAATGCCCGGTCAAGGCGTTCAGCCAACGTTTGTACCACCTCCATAAGGCCACGAAGCAGTTCCTTGTGCCTCCCCGATGGTGGCATCTTGGGAGGAGATGGCGTCGCGCAGCTGGCCCGGTTCTGCTGGGTCAATCATGGCCAGTTCATACTATCAGGATAAGGTAAGACCCAGATTCAGACCGTGTGGAAGTAACAATGTTTATTACAGCAACAGAGGCAAAGGTACAGGACGGCAGGCAGGCTCAGGGTCAGGTCAGGCACAGGTTGGAAATCCAGATGGGGCAAAGGTACAGGACGGCAGGCAGGCTCAGGGTCAGGGGCAGGCAGGGTGGTCAGGCGGTCGGGTTCAGAGTCAGGACAGGCAAGGGTCAAAAACCAGGAGGGCAATAAAAAGAGAGGCTGGGAAAGGACAGGACCTGACAGGACAAACGCTGGTAAGCTTGACAAACAAGACGAACTGGCAACAGACAAACAGAGAACACAGGTATAACTACACAGGATAATGGAGAAGATGGGCGACACCTGGAGGGGGGGTGGAGACAGTCACCAAGACAGGTGAAACAGATCAGGGCATGACAATATATGATAGTTAAGTAATTACATTTAGTTTTTTCAGAGGATGCATAACAATCAATGGAAGACCATGAGCAGGAAAAGGCAGCCAGATGACATGGAGGAGTGCAGAGATGAACAGCCATCTACAGATGGCCAAAAAAGGGAAATCTCACAAAGTCGGGTTAATCACCTGGTATTTGACTTCATCATAGAGGATGTGCAACCCTTTTGACTAGTGAAGGTGTCTTCAATCCGCAAGCTAGTAGAAGGAATCAGTTGTGGGAGAAAGGTCATGTTGAGAAAGACTTTGATGCAACGAATTGAAAGGGATGAAAGAAACTCTATGACTCTCTCCACCAAACTCCAGATTGTCAGTCAGTCTGCACCACAGCAGACATCTGGTCTGCCCATAACAGAAGCTTCTTCGGCATGACATGCCACTGGATCAGGGAGGACACCTTGGAGAGGAAGTCGGCTGCTCTGGCTTGTGTGTGACTGAGAAGACGTCATCCCTACGTTGTGATTGCTGCCACGTTAAGTGAAATACATGGAGACTTTCAAATTCAGCACAAAGTGAGGGCCACAGTGACAGACAATAGAAGCATCTTTGTAAAGGCATTCCGGAAAGTTCCGTGGAAATACTGCAGCGCAAGATGAGACGGATGATGGAATGAGGTTTGATGATGTGGGTGCAATTCTTGAGGAGGTTGAGCAAGAATTGAACTTTTTACTGCCTCCACATGAAAGTTGTGTGGCACACACCCTCAACCTCATCGCCACCAATGAGGTGGACAAAGTTGCATCCCAAGGTCCATCACAGAAATTGTGCAGAAGTGCAATGTCAAAATGTTCCAGCATTTGGAACAAAGTACACAGGTCCACAATAGCTTCAGAGGCAACAGAGGACATTGCAAGCATGAAAGTAACTATAACATGTGTGAAGATGGAGCTCAGATTATCGTGCCATCTCCAAACTCATAGCCCTCACAGATCTGTGAAGACCTGGTTGTGAGCAGCAAACTACATCGCAGTTTCTATGGAGAACACACACTGCGAAAATGTTGATGATGGAGCACAGAACGAGTCAGAAGACAATGTTTTTGTGTTTGGAGGTGCTACAGCAAGGCCAGTGGCACTTTTATTTTTTAACATTACATTTTTTATTTCACCTTTATTTAACCAGGTAGGAAAAGTTGAGAACAAGTTCTCATTTACAACTGCGACCTGTCCAAGATAAAGCAAAGCAGTTCGACACATACAGCAACACAGAGTTACACATGGAGTAAAACAAACATACAGTCAAAAATACAGTAGAAAAATAAGTCTATATACAATGTGAGGAAATGAGGTGAGATAAGGGAGGTAAAGGCAATAAATAGGCCATGGTGGCGAAGTAAATCAAATATAGCAATTAAAACACTGGAATGGTAGATTTGACAGTAGATGAGTGTGCAAAGTAGAAATACTGGGGTGCAAATGAGCAAAATAAATAAATAAATACAGTAGGGGAAGCGGTAGTTGTTTGGGCTATTTATAGATGGGCTATGCACATGTGCAGTGATCTGTGAGCTGCTCTGACAGCTGGTGTTTAAAGCTAGTGAGGGAGGAAGTGTTTGAAACACTGAAGTGTTTCCAGTTTCAGAGATTTTTCTAGTCCGTTCCAGTCATTGGCAGCAGAGAACTGGAAGGAGAGGCGGCCAAAGGAGGAATTGGCTTTGGGGGTGACAAGTGAGATACCCGTGCTACGGGTGGGTGCAGCTATGGTGACCAGCAAGCAGAGATAAGGCACTGCAGAGGATGAGGTGAGGAAGTACCTCGAAGACATAGACAAGTCTTTGTCCTCCTTGAAATCGTTTTCCACGGTCCGGAACTTGTTTCTGAAGTACAACACCACACTGCCATCCATTGCCCCAGTTGAGCACCTTTTCAGCTATGTTGGAAAGCTGTTAACCCCTCATTGAAACAGGATGTCTGATGCTCATCTAGAGCATGTCCTCTTGCTGCAATACAACAGCAATTTCTGCCTTCAATCATCTGAGTAGGCTTCAGAATAGGCCTACTGCAATCATTCTATTTCTCATTTAGGTTATTTAGCAGACACTCTTATCTAGACTGACTTACAGTAGTTAATGCATATATCTTCATACTTTTTTGTACTGGTATCCCGTGGGTGTTTAGCACCATCCATGTCCCTGTGTTACTTAAGCCCTTACTTATACCTGGTTTTAACATGCATTTTTTGTCCTGCAAAAGTCTGCGTTTGCGCCCACATTTTTAGACAGGTGTACATGATTAAAAGATGCATTGTAGCCTGACTGTGATCAGATCTTATAGGTAGGTGTAAACGGACAAGATCAGGATGAAGGACGCATGTTAGAGGCAGGTATACAGGGATTAAATACATTTTTGTCACAATGTCTTGTGATGTGTTCTAATGTGGCTCTGCTTAGTGGCTCAAACATCCTGCAATAAATGTTGTTAAGTTGGCAATTATCTTTTTTTTTCTTCTTACGTGTTTTACGGGTGAAGTAACTAAAAGTAATCCGATTACGTTACTGAGTTTAGGTAATTCAAAAGTTACGGCACCGATTACAATTTTAGACAGGTAACAAGTAACTGTAACGGATCACATTTAAAAAGTAACCCTGTGTGTGTGCGTGCAAGTGTGTGTGTGTGTGTGTGTGTGTGTGTGTGTGTGTGTGTGTGTGTGTGTGTGTGTGTGTGTGTGTGTGTGTGTGTGTGTGTGTGTGTGTGTGTGTGTGCGTGTGTGTTAGAGAGTGAGATAGATAGATTGAGAGAGAAGTAGAGTGGTATGCGTACCACTGAAATAATCAACTCGACTGGCTTGCTGGTATGTTTCTCATTACTTGACAGCTATAGACGCTTAGACTGGAGTACTTCAGATGAATTTCCCTCATGTTGAAGGCCTTAACATTTGAAGGGGTTGATGGGGTTAAGAGTTTTTTTTAAATGGGAAAAAAAAGAACTCCCGCTGCTTAGTCTGAAATGTAGACTGTCTATCATTTCCCTTTGATTGGGTCCCTTTTGGACATGTTTTTAAACCTCTGACGTGTTATTAATAAAACAAACTCTAATAGAAATATCATTCCGCTTATTTTTCAATCAGGCACAGCATCGTGGCAATCTGCAAAGCGTGACTTTAATTAAAGATTGATGGCTAGGCCATTCATCTGAGGCGCTGTTGATCCAGTAATTAAAATGACAAAAAAAAGATTTATTTATAGAAACCTGGTTGAACTTGTTTCATTTCCTTGTCAGTATGTCTGATTTTCTGTCTTTTAATGAAGGAAGTAAGTACATGTATTTCTTCCCCTTTTCTACTCAATCAATATGGAACATCAACATAAGCAATGACTCATATTCCATTTGTGCAATGTACAAAAGCAAGCCTTTCACTTCTTCTGGCAAAGAGGAGTGAGGAGAGATTGAGTTTCCCATCCAAAAGGCCAACGGGATGCCTTTTCTCACAATAATGCCTTTTCTCAATCAAACTTTTCAAAGAAAAGTTAAGTTTCAATGACCTTAGTTCATCAGTAATCAGAAAGTGAATGAAATACAAACAAAATAGCTTTGCATTTTTATTTTGGTAAGTAATTATGTAGTCTCTCGGAGTTCGACAAGGGCTCTAATGAGTTCTCAGAGGACCCCTGTTTTATTTGTTTGTTTGTTATTTTTAAGCTTGATTAAGTCCCCTTGTATTTAGTTAGCACAATGAAACCACCCGGGATGCAGTGTAAGCTTAACTCAGTACAGTTCATTCACGGCTATCGAGAAGCCAGCCTCCAGCGTTCTATTCTGACATATTATCACCTTTGTTGTTATGGCTTTGCCTCGTGCTAATCCTGATGATGCTGGGTGTGTTTACTATATTTGTATTCTACAATGGAGATATCTGTGAAGCATCTCGATGTTACTACACCATGGTATTTCTTACTATGCTTAAAACTTTTTTTCGCAAGAAGGAGCTGACAGAGATGGTCGTCTCACATCAGGTCCTTAGAAAACTATGCAGTTATTTGTTTTTTAATGTATTATTTAATGTATTATTTCTTACATTGTTAGCCCAGAAAATATCAAGAGTTATTACATACAACCGGGAAGAATTATTGGATATAAAATCAATGTTAACTTACCATCATTATTCATCATTATTCTTCCCGGTTGTATGTAATAACCAAGAATACGTTTTTCCCGAAGCGGATCCTTTGTTCGAACCTCCACCCTGGACATGGGATCTTATCCCAGAGGCCGACCCAAAATAACGCGGTCGCCGCAGGAGAGGCACATGGAGCAGCCTACTGGTCAAACTCAGAAGGCGAGCACACCATCCTCCGTTTCCGAGCATATTACTTACATGTCCAATCTGTAGATAACAAGGTGGACGAAATTAGAGCATGAGTTGCCTTCCAGAGAGACATCAGAGATTGTAACATTCTCTGTTTCACAGAAACATGGCTCACTCTGGATATTTTGTCAGAGTCGGTACAGCCACCCGGTTTCTTCAGGCATCGCGCCGACAGAAACAAACATCTCTCTGGTATGAAGAAGAGCGAGGGTGTGTGCCATATGATTAATGACTCATGTTGTTATCACAACAACATACAGGAACTCAAGTATAATCGAATTATCTATGATTATATTCACAGCTGTGTATTTCCCCCCGCAAGCAGATCCCTCGTCGGCCCTGAAAGAACTTCACTGGAATCTATGTAAACTGGAAACCATACATCCTGAGGCTGCCTTTATTGTAGCTGGGGATTTTAATAAAGCTAACCTAAGAACCATACTTCCTAAATTCTATCAGCATATCGAATGCACATGCACGACAAAAGCTGGTAGCTGTCTGGATCATTGCTACTCGAACTTCCGCGATGCATACAAAGCCCTTCCCTGCCCTTCGCCCTTCGGAAAATCTGACCATGACTCCATTTTTTGCTCCCAGCCTATAGACAGAAACTAAAACAGGAAACGCCTATGCTAAGGTCAATACAATGCTAGTCTGACCAATCGGATTCCACGCTTCAAGATTGATTCGATCAGATGGACTGGGATATGTTCCGGATAGCCTCAGACAACAACATTGATGTATACGCTGACTCGGTGAGCAAGTTTATTATTGGAGATGTCGTACCCTCTGCGACCATTCCCTAACCAGAAACAGTGGGATTTGCGTGAAACGGTAAGCGCGAACCACCGCTTTTAATCATGGCAAGGCGACCAGAAACACGACTGAATACAAACAGTCCAGCTATTCCCTCCACAAGGCAATCAAACAAGCAAAGCGTTAGTATAAAGACAAAGTAGAGTCGCAATTCACCGGCTATGTTATGTGGAAGGGTCTACAGTCAATCATGGATTGCAAAAAGAAAACCAGCCCTATCGTGGACACCGACGTCTTGCTCCCAGTCAAATTAAACAACTTCTTTGCTCGCTTTGAGGACAATACAGTGCCACTGACACGACACGCTACCAAAGCCTGTGGGCTCTCCTTCTCCGTGGCCAACATGAGTAAAACATTTAAACGTGTAAGCCCTTGCAAGGCTGCCGGCCCAGACAGCATCCCTAGCCATGTCCTCAGAGCAGCCGCAGACCAGCTGGCTGGCTGGTCTACGGACATATTCAACCAATCCCTATCCCAGTCTGTTATCCCCACATGCTTCAAGATTGCCACCATTGTTCCTGTTACCCAGAAAGCTAAGGTAACTGAACTAAATGACTATCACCCATTGCACTCACTTCTGTCACCATGAAGTGCTTGAGAGACTAGTCAAGGACCGTATCACCTCCAACCTACCTGTTACCCTAGACCCACTCCAATTTGCTTACCGCCCTAATAGGTCCACTGACAATGCAATCGCCATCACACAAAACACTGCCCTATCCCATATGGACAAGAGGAATACCTATGTAAGAATGCTTTTCATTGACTTAAGCTCAGCATTTAATACCATAGTACCCTCCAAACTCATCATTAAGCTCGAGAGACCCTGGGTATCAACCATGCCCTGTGCAATTGGTTCCTGGACTTTCTGACGAGCCGCCCCCAGGTGGTGAAGGTAGGAAACAACATCTCCACCCCGCTGATCCTCAACACTGGGAGACCAACAACGATGAGACAGCCTACAGGGAGGAGGTGAGGGTCCTCAGAGTGTGGTGTCAGGAAAATAACCTCTCACTCAACGTCAACAAAACAAAGGAGATGATCGTGGACTTCAGGAAACACAGGAGGCTGAAGAAATTTGGCTTGTCTAAAACTCTAAAACTCTCACAAACCTTTACAGATGCGCAAACGAGAGCATCCTGTCGGGCTGTATCACCGCCTGGTACGGCAATTGCACCGCCCTCAACCTCAAGGCTCTCCAGAGGGAACAACCCATCACCGGGGAAAACTACCTGCCCTTCAGGACACCTACAGCACCCGATGTCAGAGGAAGTGCAAAAAGATCATCAAGGACAACCGCCTGTTCACCCCGTTATCATCCAGAAGGTGAGGTCAGTACAGGTGCATCAAAGCTGGGACCGTGAGGCTGATAAACAGCTTCTATCTCAAGGCCATCAGACTGTTAAACGGCCATCACTAAAATAGAGACGCTGCTGCCAACATACTGACTCAAATCTATGGCCACTAAAATAAACTCACTTAATAAAGGTATCACTAGTCACTTAAATAACGCCACTTTAATAATGTTTACATATCCTACATTACTCATCTCATATGTAAATACTGTATTCTACACCATCTACTGCATCTTGCTTATGCCGCATGGCCATCGCTCATCCATATATTTCTATGTATATATTCTTATTCATCCCTTTACATTTGTGTGTACTTGAGTGTATAAGGTAGTTGTTGTGAATTTGTTAGATTACATGTTAGGTTTTACTGCACAGTCGGAACTAGAAGCACAAGCATTTCGCTACACTCACATTAACATCTGCTAACCATGTGTATGTGACCAATAACATTTGATTTGATTTGATTTGACTTTTGACTTCTTTTTTTTCAGACAAATGGTTAGGACAAAATGGCAGAGGTATGTCTGAATCTCATCATTGGCCTTTGGTCAAACGTGAATGCCATAATAACCTTGGACTTCTCCTGATATTTTCAATAGTCCCATTGCCCGTGAGTATACTATTTTCTGATTCAGGGATACATAGTTGTTGGAACAGAAAGTGTAGTGTAGTTCATTCGTAAGGCAAACTTCGGACTCACCGCATTCTTTTCAACAACAACCATTGTTGATTCTCTACCGCGTATAAAACAATGGATCAGTTGAAGAAAGATCTAGGCGTGGTGGATTAATGACACTTATGCTCCATCTGTAAATTCCCAACTGGCTGCGTAAATACCTTTATACCACCCACATCGACCGATAGTTACATGGCCAAAGTCCCATTACCTTGCCCTCCAGGAAAGTGTATTTACCACGAGAGAACGGCAGAAATGGGCTTTGGCTCAAGGTCCAAGCCAACGAAGAAGACTAAGGATGTAAAAAGATGTATTAAATGATTATAACGACTGATGATATTACCTTTAAAAATAAAAAAAAATGACTTCAACAGCATAATGGTCAAATGGCCTGTGAAGATGACAGACTTATTAAAAGAGAAAGAATTGAGTAATTCCAGTACATTTATCAGTCTGCACATCACACCTTCACACACGGTGACTATATACAGTAAATGTTGCTGATCCCAATGATGTCATTTTTTAAAATCCGATTAAGACTCTGGCTCTCAGGAGTGGGAGTTCATTTCAAGAATAACTTGGCAACAAAGAGGGGGAAAAGCTAGATGGATTTAAAAAAAGATTTTTATATTAAAATGAGTTCAATGTAACTGGCCAGGTTTGCACTGAAAATGCATGGAAAATGACATCTCAGGCACGCCACCTATCCCCCTGACGTGATAAATACGTCACGCATCTTATGACGGATTCTTTTATGAAGTGGACCTGCGATAAGATTCAGGTATTCATATTTTCAATCATGTTAATGTGAGGAGATAAACCGGTGCATGCAGTGTATGTTCAGGCCAACAGGCTGCCCCATTTCTCTATGTCGCAGGGTGAATGGATGGAGTTGTTCCAGAAGTGTAGACATCAGGTAAGTGCCAGGGTAATGGCATGCACAGATAATAGTGCTAAGGGGGTTGTGTGGGCTGAGTGGGGACTGGATAGCGTGAAGACACTTTTGGCTCGTTCTTTTCCACTATCTATCAGCCATTTCTCCTTATAATTGGGTGATAGAAATCAGAGTTGACTTTGTCTTACTTTTTCATTGTTGAATGAGTAATAAACAACGTGTGTGTGTGGGGGGGGGCTGATTCAGTGAATCCCTGAGAGTTTAAATTCACTATGGGAGAAGTTGATTTATGATAGGATCGCATTTCCCGTAATGAAGTTTCCATTAAATTATTTTATGTGGTAAGGGTAGAAGTCGGACTGAGTACCTGCAAGGTCATTTAGCGTGCAATTTCAAACTGAGTTGATCGACAACAGCCAGTATGTGGAAAAGTCAAGCAAAGGTCCAGGTGAAAAAGTGTCGTACAGATGAGTGACGAGAGAGAAGGCTGGGTAACTGCAGTCTGTGGGTCTCTAACAGAGCAGAGCTACAGCCAGATAGAGAGTCCCACACAGACAGAGGAAGAGAGAGAAGGCTGGGTAACTGCAGTCTGTGGGTCTCTAACAGAGCAGAGCTACAGCCAGATAGAGAGTCCCACAGAGACAGAGGAAGAGAGAGAACCGAAGAGAATGAGACAGAGAGGGAGTCAGGGAGTTCAGTATTTCCTTCTCACAAGTTACGACTGTGTCTCCTCTTCCTGTTTTTACTGGTCCCCTAGTAGAGACACTGGCAGCTGTGTGACATAAACAACAGAACCTACCCCACCGCCTCCATCCCCTCGCCCCAACGCCCGCCCAACCCAAACTCTGCAGGCGCTAGCTGCCGGGTGCAGATGTGTGCCTCTGTCACCTGAGCCTCGTAATGCCACCTCGTTCCCTTCCTCCATGTGGCCCCTCGGACCAGGCTGGCGTCTGCTGCTGAGATGGAGATGACTCTCCTGGTGAGTGCCTGGCTCTGTCCCTGGCTCTGTTCACTGTCCTCCGATCCAGCACAACGTGACAACTCCACCACTACAGTCATCATGGGCTCAATAACCACCACACAGCCTTTCTAGGAGATCCTTTCACATAACTGGATACAAATAATGAATTAAAATGAAAAGTTTTTAATAAACTTGGTATTTAGATGATATGTTTGCGGTTAGTCATTGTCAGTGATAGCGACTATTTGCATGCCCTTGTGAAGTAGTTCATTTTAAATTCCCCATATAGATGGTTATTGAAGACATCTTTCAGAGTTCTTGACATAGCCTACCAAATAACATTTTCTTACCAAACCCTGCACCACAACTTCTAGCAGACACCACTATTGCGTGGTCATTAAAAATGAAAAAATGGACTGTTACTAATCTGCATAGCCTCAGAGAGAAATATTACCTTGTCCTGGTCCTCTGAGAGACATTTCCTGAGTGAATTAGACACCATAATTGTTGTAGTTGCGTAGAAACCTTGCCATTTCAAAATTATTGTTCAAAATCCTCATCAGTCAATATTATGACACAATTAATAATTGTAGTCTGTTTTCCCTTAAAAAAATCAATGATGCCCGCCGCAACGTTTGAGCAATTTTTAGCTTTTATTTGTCCTCTAAAACTGTCTTTTGCTAAATGATACTGACCCTTTGAATCTTTTAACAACGCAATCAATAAAGCATGTTCATGTGCAGCTTGCAGAACCATCAGTTTGGGACTTTTGAAAAAATATGCCCGCGGCTGCAGCTTGCTAAGTGCAGAGCGCTAGCACTAAATCTTGAGAGTTAAAGTTTTACTGGGGCGTTATGGGTAAAAATGCCTTGTCAGCCATCTGCCACATTCTCTCCCGACATCCATATTTCCACCACTGCAAAACTCCTGAGAGAGAGCACAGCACTGCCACCATGGGCCACCCGCCACAATTACAGGGCCAGAGAACTGTGGAATCTTGCAGACACTGACACAGAGAGCGAGAGAGCGAGAGAGAGAGAGAGAGAGAGAGAGAGAAAGAGAGAGAGAACGAGAACGGGGGGCAGACATCTACTCATTTTCCCAAGTCGTTAATGAATAGCGGTGGTGACCCCGTCAGCATGACAAGACTGGCAGTTTAATGTATTACAAACCAGGAAAAGAAAACTCCAATATATAAATAAATAAAGCGGCACTAGGAGCCCACTTCCACAGGCCTCAGTAAATGCTAATCATGGCTGATTAACCAGGCCATAATTCCACTGATCCAAAAAGGTTAGCCAGTCAATTGTGCAAAATTAGCTCTTTCTCACGTGTCCCTTCACATTTACGAACGGCAGGCAGAACGAATATAAAGCCTGACTCAAAGTAATACCTCCCTGGCTGGATCTTGGCACATTTCTCTGGTACATTTATGAAATGTACCAGAGAATTGAGACATACAGCACATCTTATGTTCTCTCTTGTTCTTTGTTTCTCCCCCTCTCATCTGTAAGAGCTGGCTGTCTTCCAAATCGAGCTAAAAACATGTTTTTTTCTGATCAAAATCACTCACATGTTACAGCCTTGATAGGCACGAGTCTCTTTTGAACACACACGGATCGCGCCATAGTTATTGAGCCTTTGAAATCACATGAGTGAAGCCCTCAGCTGAATTTGTATTCTTAATTAGTAATCAAATTGAAATGTGTCTCCCTCTACAGTGATGTTGTTGTATAAAACAACGCAGTGCCTTATTAAAATAGTATTATAGTAATGATGCCTTATTTACAAAAAAAATTGATAACACCTTTGATATTACCATCTTCAATAAGCTGAGTTACACAAGTTCACTTCAAATAGCGTCATTGTTGTTGTAATGCTTTATGATAGTTTCACTGATCTCAGGCCAGAACCACTGCTCAGTACTATTCCCATTGTCCTCAGTTAAAGTATACATCCCCTGGGCCTGATGTTACATTGGGGGGGCCGGCTGCTAGCTTGGACTCACCACTGAGATATGGGCTCAGGAGGGCTGTGTTTGTCCATCAATTCGACTGAGGGAAACAGAGGCACCTTGTACATGTACTACGACGCATCAGGGTCTGCAGCTAACGCCAGTCACTGTCGCCAAAACATGCATGCCTCTCGCCTGTACAGGAAAGAATTAGTGAGCTAAGCACTCGTAAATCACCTGGCCTGTAGATCTCTCTTCCTGTAGCTGAGAGGGGAAAAACAGGGAGGGGGAGTTCACCGTGTGGTGGGACGGGACGGGATGGGAGGCGGAGTAGGGGGGAGAGAAAGAGAACAGGCACAGACACATGTCATCCGTGGGCACTAGTAAATCTTCACAGGGTGATCGAGTGCAAGAACAGTGTGCCGTTAGGAGTCTGAGGAAGAAAAATAAAGAAGTTAATCTGGTGTTTATCTAAGCACTGTGGAAGATAGAAGAGATATTCTTTCCCATTACTGGACCAAGTGTTTAATTTCTACAATCGGAAACAGACAGGAATCATAAATCCTATTATGCCATTCTTAAAAGGACACTTGATATCTGCTAAACAACCAAGGTATTAATTGATATCACAATACCTCAGGCTACATGGCAATGCTAAGCAACTGCAAATGATGTTCTCGGTCCCTAGTTCAGTTTGTGAAATGTGATGCAACTGTAATGTAAAGACTATTCACTACTGTCAACTGTCAATTACAGTATAGGAAATTATCTTGTTATGAAATTATCCGTCTCGATAAAATTATCATTTTAAGTCAAACCTGTTTATTTTCTAAACATTGGCTTCTTTCTAAGAATGATTGAGCTGCTTCCTGACGGGAGCGTTATTGTTTCATAAGCTACTTCTTATCAAAGTGCAAAGTCTCTATTACTTTTACTAACGGCAGAAAAAAGACAACAAGGTTGTGTAGACTTAACTTCACCTTTACACGCTGTTGTCTGTGTTTGAGTTTAGTGGTAAGCTGGTGCAGGACTCTCCCTTGGGTGCCGTTACCCAAGCCCAAAATAAAGACATAGCTTCACACTTACCCTCCATTAGGGAAACAGGGCAAATATGTGGATCTTTAGAGCCTAGATGAAAGTGGATTCAAAGGGGAGGGCTTTTAAAACGGACCAAAAACACTAACATATGGGCGCTTTGACAGATTCCTGGACTCAGTTCAATGCACAAACGTTTAGTCTTGTTTTGAGGGTTACTTTTTCCATAATACATCAGACTCAACTGCATTTAAATAAGTTATTATTCTTTTATGGCTAACATAAAATGTGTGTACGTGCATCTTACATCAATTGAAGTTCGACCTCCCTGCTTTTGACTTGGATGTGAGGTCTCTAAACCCAAACCTGTTCTGTTCGTATGGGAGAGTGGGATAGACAAGCTTCCTCGCTGGCTCCACCCATCCTGTCTAACGTCTTACATTGGTTGTGCACCCAACCAGCTTTGCAACAGTCAAACAAACACTGAAGCTTGTCTGTGTTCTGTGAGCAGAATTAGTAAAAGCTTGTTCACTTCCCATGTCTGCTATGTGCTCATGCAGCTGACTCCGCAGCAGTTACATTTTGATGTGTATATATATTTTTTACAGGGCTGTTGTTATTAACACAGCGTTGGTTCTAGTCTCAGAGCGCTGTTCTGTTTCAGAGTTGAGCTGACAGAATGCTCTCCAGTGAACTGAGGGCTGCTAAGGAAAGGGATGGGGGGATGCTGTCACGGCTTCTTGTCATGTGTCCGATAATTAAAAATCTGATTTATTGACGTGCATCAACAATCGCAGTGGGGCTTGCTTCTCTGTGATGTTCATCCTTCCCCCGGCTAAATTTACTTGATGAAAAAAATAAAAATAAATGAATGATGAAAAAAGAGGCCCTCGTTTTTTCACCCCCTGTCACCCCTCCCACCCAACCCCCTTCGGCTGGTCTGTCACTCAGCTGCCGTGGCAACCAGAGCAGACAGCAAACAGAAGCCCTAGCCAGCCAAGCCCCACTTCAGTTTATTCTAATATTTATTGCCACCCAGAAAAGGAACATGATACAGCGGAAGGAAGTGTGCGCGAATGCTGGGAGTGGTGGGATTCCTCCTAACACCAGTTTATACTGAAACCCACGGGCACACAGACTGGAAGGATGTATTTACAAGATCAACTGTTTGTATAATAATTTGTATGTAATCCTAATAAAAAAGACATGTTAATCAAAACCTGAAAGGATAGAGATCCAAGACTATTACTGTCACATCTGGGTTGTTCATTTTGGACCTGTGACCATTTCTGTTGTACTTTTCCACTCAGTCACATCTGCCATAGAGTAGAGCAGTGGATATCTCTCTGCAAGTCTATTAAAGTTGCTTGAGTGAATATAAAGTTTGCACCCACTGTGATATCTGTGAGGGTGGGTGTTATGTGGCACAGGGCAATGCTGTTCCGGTGTTTCTCTCGCTCTCTCGTTGGGCAGGCCTGAGACAGCCTTAAGCCAGCTGTCAGCGCATCATGCTGTACAGGTCCAGCCTGCTGACGGGCTGTGGTGCTGAGGCCTGGGCTGATGACACCTTCATTCCCCAGCCAGGCAGTCTGATCCAGACAGGAGTCAGAAAACACTCAGTCCCCCTCAGCGTTCGCAACACACAACACATACACGGCATACAAAGGCAAATATAACAGCAGACCGTGGACAAGCACACACACAAGCAAACACCCACCATTACATGCTTATTGCTGTCCATCGATGTTAATGTTGAAGATCCAGCCTATTTTGATTAGACTGTGTCTTATGTGAGGTCAGCGAAGACTGTACAACACAAAATAGACTGTTTCAACAGCAAAACATGGCGCTTAGTTAGTTTGACAACTAAACCCCCTCTGGTTCGTATTCAATCATCAAAAACACGTCCTCTGTTTGTAACCCCCAGTGTTGAACAGATAAATTCACACTGCATCAAAAGAACAAGCACAACCCAACTGCTAACAATCAAGCACAGCTCAAAATGCTGAATGTCTTGCCAGGCCCCTGAAGGATAGAGCTGCTGATGTTTGGCTGATGGACTTTGGCTCGGGACACTAACGATTTTTAACTGTCTCTCCAAGGGACTGAGACTGTGATTGTGCTGTTCGTGTTTGTGTGTTTGGGTCTGCGTACAGAGTTGCGTGTGTGTGTCTCTTTTAAAGACAACCTTGTGATGTCAGTGTGTCTTACAAGCACACAAATCCCTGTGGCAGTCACACTCTCCTCCCTCTTGGAAGCCACCAGATGATGACTGCTTTGGGCCCTCTGTCTCCGTATCGCTTTCACATTCTCTCCCACTCCTCCCCCTCTGTATCTTTCGCTCTATATCCCTCATCTCCCTCTCATTTCTCTCTCTTCCTCCCTCCCTCTTTCTTTCTCTCTTTCCCTCTCGTCCTCTGTGAGTGTTGCGGCCCTCCCCTCTCTCTCCCATACGGTGTCCAGCTGATGAGCCTGATTCGTTTTGGGATGCAGCCAAAGACAGGGAGCGGAGAGGCACCCCAAGGCGTGGAGCTGAATTGTCCTCGGCAGATACGAGGAGATTACCCTGCTGGGGCTGTAACGCTGGCCTGTTTTTATGTCTCACAAAGCCTCTGGCTTAAGCTACTCATACCTAGAACGAGAAAAAAACACTGCTTTTTTTCACAGCCAAAACAACTAAGCTGAAGACCGTTAACCGTTACAGTGTGTTGCCTTGACATCTGAAGGCTGGACTTTTCCAAACCTGTCCCTTCCCATCATGCATTACGCTTGTTTCGTCGTGATTGTTATTCCTATGTTTCAGAGACTGCGAATTTGCATCAATTCTAGCGTGATTTGATTTCACTTGGAGTGTTCAAGTGTCTAAATAGTGTCTCAAAATGTATTCTCAAGACAGAAGATACTGAGGGACATTATTGCACCAGTCACTCCAATATACATTCGGAAAGTATTCAGACCCATTGAAATTTACAAATTTTGTGACTTTAACAGCCTTATTCAAAAATGTATTAAATCGTTTTTTCCCCCTATTCAAACTACACACAACACCCCATAAAGACAAAGAAAAAACAGGTTTTTATATTTTTGGGAACTGTATTAAAAATAAAAACACTGAAATATTACATTTACATGTATTCAGGCCCTTTACTCAGCACTTTGTTAAAGCACCGTTGGCAGCGATTACAGCCTTGATACTTCTTGAGTTTGATGCTACAAGCTTGGCACACATGTACAGTGGGGCAAAAAAGTTTTTAGTCAGCCACTAATTGTGCAAGTTCTCCCACTTAAAAAGATGAGAGAGGACTGTAATTTTTATCATAGGTACACTTCAACTATGACAGACAAAATTAGAAAAAAAATCCTGAAAATCACATTGTAGGATTTTTTGTGAATTTATTTGCAAATTATGGTGGAAAATAAGTATTTGGTCACCTACAAACAAGCAACATTTCTGGCTCTCACAGACCTATAACTTCTTCTTTAAGAGGCTTCTCTGTCCTCCACTCGTTACCTGTATTAATGGCACCTGTTTGAACTTGTTATCAGTATAAAAGACACCTGTCCACAACCTCAAACAGTCACACTCCAAACTCTACTATGGCCAAGACCAAAGAGCTGTCAAAGGACACCAGAAACAAAATTGTAGACCTGCACCAGGCTGGGAAGACTGAATCTGCAATAGGTAAGCAGCTTGGTTTGAAGAAATCAACTGTGGGAGCAATTATTAGGAAATGGAAGACATACAAGACCACTGATAATCTCCCTCGATCTGGGGCTCCACGCAAGATCTCACCCCGTGTGGTCAAAATGATCACAAGAACGGTGAGAAAAAAATCCCAGAACCACACGGGGGGACCTAGTGAATGACCTGCAGAGAGCTGGGACCAAAGTAACAAAGCCTACCATCAGTAACACACTACGTCGCCAGGGACTCAAATCCTGCAGTGCCAGACGTGTCCCCCTGCTTAAGCCAGTACATGTCCAGGCCCGTCTGAAGTTTGCTAGGGAGCATTTGGATGATCCAGAAGAAGATTGGGAGAATGTCATATGGTCAGATGAAACCAAAATAGAACCTTTTGGTAAGAACTCAACTCGTCGTGTTTGGAGGACAAAGAATGCTGACTTGTATCCAAAGAACACCGTACCTACTGTGAAGCATGGGGGTGGAAACATCATGCTTTGGGGCTGTTTTTCTGCAAAGGGACCAGGACGACTGATCCGCGTAAAGGAAAGAATGAATGGGGCCATGTATCGTGAGATTTTGAGTGAAAACCTCCTTCCATCAGCAAGGGCATTGAAGATGAAATGTGGCTGGGTCTTTCAGCATGACAATGATCCCAAAACAGCTGAAAGTTGAAAGTCTGTGTTGCCCAGCAACAGCCCCAAAACATCACTGCTCTAGAGGAGATCTGCATGGAGGAATGGGCCAAAATACCAGCAAAAGTGTGTGAAAACCTTGTGAAGACTTACAGAAAACGTTTGACCTCTGTCATTGCCAACAAAGGGTATATAACAAAGTATTGAGATAAACTTTTGTTATTGACCAAATACTTATTTTCCACCATAATTTGCAAATAAATTCATTAAAAATCCTACAATGTGATTTTCTGGATTTTTTTTCTCATTTTGTCTGTCATAGTTGAAGTGTACCTATGATGAAAATTACAGGCCTCTCTCATCTTTTTAAGTGGGAGAACTTGCACAATTGGTGGCTGACTAAATACTTTTTTGCAGCACTGTACTTGGGGAGTTTCTCCCATTCTTCTCTGCAGATCCCCTCAAGCTCTTTCAGGTTGGATGGGGAGCGTCGCTCCACAGCTATTTTCTATTCTCTACAGAGATGTTAGATCGGATTCCGGGCTCTGGCTGGGCCACTCAAGGACATCCAGAGACTTGTACCGAAGCCACTACTGCGTTGTCTTGTCTATGTGCTTAGGGTCGTTGTTCTGTTGGAAGGTGAATTTTTACCCCAACCTGAGGTCCTGAGTGCTCTGGAGAAGGTTTTCATCAAGGATCTCTCTGTACTTTGCTCCATTCATCTTTCCCTCGATCCTGATTAGTCTCCCAGTCCCTGCCGCTGAAAAATACCCCCACAGCATGATACTGCCACCACCATGCTTCACCGTAGGGATGGTGCCAGGTTTTCTCCAGATGTGACACTTGGCATTGTGGCCAAAGAGTTTAATCTTGGTTTCATCAGACCAGAGAATCTTGTTTCTCATGGTCTGAGAGTCCTTTAGGTACCTTTTGGCAAACTCCAAGCAGGCTGTCATGTGCCTTTAACTAAGGAGTGGCTTCTGTCTGGCCACACTACCATAAAGGCCTGATTGGTGGAGTGCTGCAGACATGGTTGTCCTTCTGGAAGGTTCTCTTATTTCCACATAGTAACTCTGGAACTCTGTCAGAGTGACCATCGGTTTCTTTCTCACCTCCCTGGCCAAGGCCCTTCTCCCCTGATTGCTCAGTTTGGCCGTACGTCCAGCTCTAGGAAGAGTCTTGGTGGTTCCAAACTTCTTCCATTTAAGAATGATGGAGGCCACTGTGTGTTTGGTACCCTTCCCCAGATCTGTTCCTCGACACAATCTTGTCTCGGAGCTCTACAGACAATTCCTTTGATCTCATGCTCTGACATGCACTGTCAACTGTGGGACCTTATATACACAGGTGGGTTCCTTTCCAAATCATGTCCAATCAATTTAATTTACCACAGGTGGACTCCAATCAAGTTGTAGAATGATGATCAACGGAAACAGGATGCACCTGAGCTCAATTTCGTGTCTCATCGCAAAGTGTCGGAATACTTATGTAAATAAGGTATTTAAAAAATATATTTTTATAAATTAGAATTCTAAAAACCTGTTTTCACTTCATCATTATGGGATATTGTGTGTAGATTGATGAGGACATGTTTTATTTAATCACGTTTAGATTAAGACTTATAACGTAACAAAATGTGGAAAAGGGAAGGGGTCTGAATACTTTCCGAAGGCACTGTACTACTTGCTTTCTGTTTTGTGTTTGTCAACAGAGAGGCTTTAATTTGCCACTTTGTGAAGATGTTCCGTTTTCAATCTATACGAAGAACATGATTGGCTAACTCCTCAGCAACAGAATGGAAACAAGCACATCACTAACCTCTGTTCACTTTTAATGGTCTCTTCCTGGTTTTATTTTACACAGGAGAGGCTCCAAACAGTCTCCTCAGCATTTCCATCTCTCCTTCTGCTATTACTCCTACCTGTTTTATTCCCCTTTAACTGTGTTCGCTAAAGTCGTTAACTGATTAAGCGGTTTAATTAGACCCAGTTGTGTAGTGGTGCAGACTCTGAAGCTAAGATAGAGGAAGACGGGAGAATACATTTTTTGAATGTCAGGTCCTTCAGCTGCTCCTGTTTTGTTATGCCACTCCTTTTGTGGTACCACTCTTGACAGCACGTCAGCGTCTATCTAAACACTGATGGAACGGTCTCAATGCTCTGTCCCAAGCAAGATAAATAGAGTGGCAGGATCTCAAAGTAAGGAAGGCAGATCCAACCTTCGAAGTAAACAAAACAACTAACTGGGAGGATATTGGGGTGGAAATGATTTTGAATGACCTCACTGACTGAGCCACTGCAGCCACCGCTGTTGGGTCTCTCACACCTCCTGCGGGAGTCTTTGGATGGGCGACAAGATGGGATTATAGGTGAGATGTCCAAGCTGGTCCGTGAAGCCAGGGACTGGATTACGCACATAAATCCCCCCATCCGCTACTCAGCAGGGGTAGCAAATAACCAACACGATCCCCCTTCCTAGCCTTCCCCCTTTCCCTCTCTGCTGTGTGCGGCTCTGGATTCAAACTGCTTGTCGTCCGTATGAACGTATAGCTCTGTAGAGCAGGACTGGTATATACTGTATGGGTACTGCAGGGCTATTCTGTTTACTGATACAGTCCCCTGAATCTCTGTCAATGAAAGACACAGACCGTTTCTCATCCTTAGGCCACCCATGTGGGCTTGTGCTATTACATCCCATCCCTTTCCCACCACCACACACACAAACTCAAACGCACGCATACACACACATACAGTAGGCTATATAGAAAACAGCATGGCTGCACATACCTAATGTCGATTGAGCGTTGTTCAGCTTTGTTGTGAGAAAGGTTAGTGATGTTTTTGTTATCACGCTTGTCAACACTGCCCCTAGTGTCCTGTGTGATTACTCTACTTGAATGTCTGACTTCCTATCAGCCTCTCAACAATGTACCTGTACAATGTACCATAGCCTGGAGATATCTGCACATACGGGTCTCCCTTTATATACTGTAATGGGTGAGTGTGAGTTCATGCCTGTTTCTAGTGTGCATGGGGTTAGTATCAGGAGGTAGAGCCACAGAGTGGTTGACAATGGCAGCTGATATACCCTTCGACTTCCTAAGTGGGTGCAAGTCTGTGTCAGAGAGAACTGGGCGGAGTCATCTTACAATACTAAACACTAAAGATGACCCCTAGAGGCCTTTATGAACAAACAAGTAATGAAGTACATATGCTTATAGAGTTTGGTCTAAGGGACAATAAAGAATATCAGGACTTCTACTAATTTGCCATCAAGGATAAATTAGTAGTTGTGGTAGATGTAGCAGTAGTAATAGTAGTAGCAGTAAACTCAGCAAAAAAGAAACGTCCCTTTTTCAGGACCCTGTATTATTCCAAAGATATTTTGTAAAAATCCAAATAACTACACAGATCTTCATTGTAAAGGGTTTAAACACTGTTTTACCATGCTTGTTCAATGAACCATAAACAATTAATGAACATGCACCTGTGGAACGGTCATGAAGACACTAACAGCTTACAGACGGTAGGCAATTAAGGTCATAGTTATGAAAACTTAGGACACTGAAGAGGCCTTTCTACTGACTCTAAAAAACACCAAAAGAAAGATGCCCAGGGTCCCTGCTCATCTGCGTGAACATGCCTTAGGCATGCTGCAAGGAGGCATGAGGACTGCAGATGTGGCCAGGGCAATAAATTGCAATGTCCGTACTGTGAGATGCCTAAGACAGCGCTACAGGGAGACAGGACGGACAGCAGATTGTCCTCGCAGTGGCAGACCACGTGTAACAACACCTGCACAGGATCGGCACATCTGAACATCACACCTGAGGGACAGGTACAGGATGGTAACAACTGCCCGAGTTACACCAGATATGCACAATCGCTCCATCAGTGCTCAGACTGTACGCAATAGGCTGAGAGAGGCTGGACTGAGGGCTTGTAGGCCTGTTGTAAGGCAGGTACTCACCAGACATCACTGGCAACAACATTGCCTATGGGCACAAACCCACCGTCGCTAGACCAGACAGGACTGGCAAAGAGTGCTCTTCACTGACGAGTCAAGGTTTTGTCTCACCAGGGGTGATGGTTGGATTCGCGTTTATTGTCGAAGGAATGAGCGTTACACCGAGGCCTGTACTCTGGAGCGGGATCAATTTGGAGGTGGAGGGTCCATCATGGTTTGGGGCGGTGTCACAGCATCATCGGACTGAGCTTGTTGTCATTGCAGGCAATCTCAACGCTGTGCATTACAGGTAAGACACCCTCCTCCCTCGTGTGGCACCCTTCCTGCAGGCTCATCCTGACATGACCCTCCAGCATGACAATGCCACCAGCCATACTGCTCGTTCTGTGCGCGATTTCCTGCAAGACAGGAATGTCAGTGTTCCGCCATGGCCAGCAAAGAGCCCGGATCTCAATCCCATTGAGCACATCTGGGACCTGTTCGATCGGAGGGTGAGGGCTAGGACCATTCCCCCCCAGAAATGTCTGGGAACTTGCAGGTGCCTTGGTGGAAGAGTGGGGTAATATCTCACAGCAAGAACTGGCAAATCTGGTGCAGTCCACGAGGAGGAGATGCACTGCAGTACTTAATGCAGCTGGTGGCCACACCAGATACTGACTGTTACTTTTGATTTTGACCCCCCTTTGTTCAGGGACACATTATTCAAGTTCTGTTTGTCACATGTCTGTGGAACTTGTTCAGTTTGTGTCTCAGTTGTTGAATCTTGAATCAAATATTTACACATGTTAAGTTTCCTGAAAAAATACGCAGTTGACAGTGGGAGGACATTTCAGTTTAGTTGTAGTAGTAGGACAGTTTAGTTGTAGTAGTTGTAGTAGAGCAGTGCTATTTGATAACATTGTGCTGATTCGGGGAATATAGCAACATGTTTTATTTCAGAGAAGCAGTCAATGCTATATAATTGATCATTTCCGTCTCGCTGCATATAAAAAATGATCAAATATGAGTCCAATGGAAAAAGCAGCAAATGATTATCTTAATGATGGCTGCCGGGTTTGGGGAGTTTTATTTGACAGCTGAGAGCAGCATCTTTATGGAGAAGAAGAGAAAAGAGACAGAGAGAGAAAGAAAGACGAGGAAGGAAAAATGGAGCAGAGGCGACAATGAGGGGCGGTTTAGGGCCAAATGTTTCATTACACACACAGGGAGGGAGAGGCAGTCTACTCTCAGATTTGGGCATCAAGCATGCCTCCCATTAGGCAGAAAAATAGTGATCAATGACGAGGAGCAGTCTGATCACTCAACTGCTTCAGACACATACACACATACACACACACAGAGACACACACATCAATACATGCCAAAGACTCACAAAACCATATATGTTCTGACACACAATCATGCGTATACACTCACACAAATGCACACCATACACACACACGCACACACACACACACACCAACAGAGAGACAGAGAGAGCAGAGACAGAGCATGACATTTAAAGGGAAAAAGCTGACATTGACTACATCACTGTCACTGCGCCTGCCATAAAGCAGCTGCAAATATTAAAACATTTTTCATCTGCGCTATATTATTGGCACCAGAAATTGTTTTCCTCTCCGTCTGATACTCAGCTGAAGTGCTGCAGCGCTCCCCGGAGACTGCAGGCTGTTACCAAGGCTTCCTAACATATTGGCAGTTGATGTGGTGGTATTCATGTACACTTGCCACTCACAGAGTCCTTATCCCCCTCCCTTAACCCCCCTTCCAGGCACACAGACACACACACACACACACACACACACACACACGCATAAGCACACATGCACGCACAGACACACACACCTTCCTTCTCAGTCCTCTGCAGGGGAGTAAAGGAACAGGCAGAATTAAACTACCGCTGAATGACCCTGATGGGAGTGTGTGTGTGTGTGTGTGCGCGTGTGTGTGTAAGCATGTGTGCGTTTATAAAGATGCGTTTGTTGTTGATAATAATACCCCTTTTCTCAGCCATGAGAATAATCTTTCAACACCATGACAGATTATTTTTCCATGAAATTGGCCCTTTTTTCAGTAAAGTGAATGTGAATCTCTCTCTATCTTGAGGAGAGGCACACGGCTGATTACGTTGTTATGTTTTGGAGAGAACAGATTTTCCCTGCAGAGATCTCTGCTAAAGTGCCCATTTCTTCTCTGAAACGTTAAACATTAGCTCACTCTTTGGGCCTTATATTTGCTTTTCTTTGCACAGCGAGACACAAGACGTCTGATTTGCATCATCTATGCATCTGCTATTTGGTTTACTTCAGACTCCATGATAACGTCAAAGTATAGTATCAGTCAAGCTTACACAAAATAAAGATAAGCTATAACAAGCAACATAACCAGGGATGTTTCTGCACGATCCACATGTATCTATAGTTTTCATTCAACATTTTTGTCATGACATTGTATTTGACCAATCCATATGCCATTCATGTATGGCCAGACTAGGCAAACAGCTTGACAAAGCATTCAGATAGCAAACTATTTAACATATCAGTCTTACAGTAAAACAGAGGCAACTATTAAAACACCAGGGTAGCCTAGAGTCCGGGGCCAGACCATGAGTCCTGAGAGGAGCAGTAAGGTGATTCTACTCTTTAAAGTCTAATCAGAGTGGGGTGACTGTGACTTTCCCTCACGTCACTCTGTACAAATGAGCAGTAGAATTGCTGTTTTTTTTTATCCCTCCAGGCACTTTTAAGGGCACTGTAAGATATTTGCCTCTAATGCTCACAAATGAGAGGCCCAAATGGTCTTATACAAGCCCTCCCACAACAGAGACGATACATCAGGTGAAAACACACAGCATTCTGGAGCCAGTGATTGTTCTGGGAGCACAGTGCTCATTACTCACTACACCGTCTCTCCATCTCTCTCTCCCTCCATCTCACTACACCTTCTCCCTCTTTGCCTCTCGCTCGCTCGCTCACACACACACACACACACACACACACACACACACACACACACACACACACACACACACACACACACACACACACACTGTCTCACTTTCTCTTAATATCTTTTGGTGTCTGTCTTGGGGTCCTGGAGGATGCAGTGTATTGGGTGAGTCTATGCACAGCCCCCCCCCCCCCCCCCCCCCCCCCCCCCTCTCTGTGTACAGTATGTCAGTCCCAGCTTCATTTAAATCAAATATCTACTTAACTACAGTAGCAGAAGGTTTAATACAGAGGAACAATAATCATCTATATTAGTCCTTTGTGCATGTATTTGTTACCTAATGTCTGTTCTCTGCCTCCTGAACTCTCAGTGACCTGGGGGGGGGGGGGGGGGGGCATAGCAGGGTCAGTTGTCTATTGGTCAGGATAGATGGCAGTCCAAAGAAATCGCATTACGGACATCCCCTCGAGCTGGCAGGTTGTTACTGCAATAATCAGTCATTGTTAGTCTACAGTATCTGTGCTGTAATGCATCTCGAGGCTCATCTTAGTTCACTGTTGTAGGAGACCTACATATGCACTTTATTTGACGACTTCGGCCTCCTCAAAGGCCTGGGACTAGATCAGCCAGATGAATGGATGTATTTATCTTATTAACATGTTTGTACACCGGACATGTGCAGCGCAAATGAGGTGTTGTACAGTGCAGTTCATCAGTCCCAATTCAGAGAACCCTCACCCCTCCCTCTCTTTCTGTTCCTCTCTCTCTCTCCCCATCACCCCTACCTCCCTGCAGAGGTAGTGCTCGGGTAAATATGTCTGCAGAGGAAGAGCGGGACCACACATGGAGAGAGCACACTCTGAATCTCTCCTCAGCCATCTGCTGTGTCACGTGACTCTCAGAGCTCTGCCACATACCGTTCCTCTGAGGCCCTGTCAATCAATCACAACCCGAGAACAATGGAGAACACTAACAATGACAAAACAGACAGCGCAGAGGAAAAAAGGCACACAGACAGAGACGGACATACCAAAAATGAACGGCCGAAACCTAATCATGAGGGGTCGTGTCAGAGAGTGGGGAACAGATTAAATTACCATGGTATTAGATACGGGAAATGATTTCTGTCAAAACCATCTTTACTGCAATTATAATATGTTAATTATGTATTTCATTAAGTAAGTGGATTAGAGGCTGTGCTGATGGAATCATGCTGAAGGCTTGGGGAGGAAGGCAGAGATGGGGAAAGTTGCCATAGTATATAGAATGGTATATGACTGTATTTAGAGAGGGTGCTGTGTTCGAACTGAAGAGGGTACTGTATGAAGGGTCATGTGGTAGAGACGATTGAGAAAAGAGGGGACTGAGTGAAGGTGCAATAGAGAGATGTGTGTTGTATGCCTGTGGTGGTGGGGGTGTGGGGGAGGGGTGGGGGGGGGGGGTATAATTTGTATAGTAAAAAACGAAAACAGAAAACAGTTCATCCCTCATTTTAACCAGATCCGTTTCTCTTCTCACAAAAAACGTCAACATTTTATGCTAACCAGAAGAGATAGGCAGTGAAAATTACAGTGACGGTCGCGTTCAAAGTCCATTGAAACAGCGACGAGAGACGCCACCACACCTGTCCATGCATGAGCATGTCACCGCGCCGCTTTGGAGCTCCCAATTTAGTTCTCATTTTTGTCATCATCTTCAATGTTACCTGTCGGATAGTCCCAAGCCACCAAAACACAACTCGGCACTGTGGGCTTGAGTTTGACGGCACCGCGTTTCCCAAGAGTTCACTAGTGGTTTAAATAACCGTAAAGTCCAATTAGCTGTTTTCGATATAAGAAATAGACTCAGTATATGGAGGAGCCAGGTCCAATTATGGTAAGTGTTTGGCTTGCATTTGTCTTTTTTTTTACCTGTCCTCCTGCATAAAGCAGAGTCCTTGTTCCCATGTGCAGACGTGTCAGAGTAGGGATGTGGTTGTTTTTATTAGCCTGCCTCTGATTTAACTCATACAGGACATCGTTTCCATTAAAACTCCTGTACTTCCGCTCTGTCTATAGGATGTAGGCTTGAGACTGACTCGTGAATGGTGTCTACTGTATAGATGCTACACACTGTACATAAATAACATCTAGGCGCAGAAAAAAACAGTATCAATCGTAAGGTGGTCAAAACAGGAAATAATAATGCGTGCCAGACTCATACACGTGTATCATTATTGTTCTGCTTTTTGATTCTCTGTTTCACAATCTATTCTCCTCCCGTATTCTGATTATCGTGCCAAAACGACACATTGATTTTGGGGGTCTCAAGTAGGTCTGCATGTTTTTGTTGCTCTACTCTTTACATAACACAACGTGTTTGATGTGTCTTTGAAATGCATGCCTAGACAACAAAAGCAATGCATAATTAGGAGCCCAGACTACAATTAGACAGGAGTTTTGATTGGTATTTGAAGAATTATCCTGGGGATGGCTTAAAGGAAAAGAAGGAGAAGAGAAATTGAAGAAAAAGGATGTATTTCAGCCACTGTATAAACCTTTGTATTGTTTAGCGTGTATGTAGACAACCATACACTCCCTACCCAATTTGTAAATGTAGGCTGGGTTAAGATTGGCCTGGGGGGGGGGGGGCGGTTCTACAGTATGTCAGGGTGTTGTATTGTTGTGGTGCAATGGTGGTGCTGGAGGTATGTTTTGGGGAGGGGTGGAGTCAGAAAGGGGCGGGGAGCAGTAGAGTAAATCAGTAGAAAGGGTTAGCTAATTTGATGAGAGCCCAAAGCCCCTCTCTCTGGGGATAAATTACCCTGCTCATTATATCAGTGATTGACCTTATTTCATGTAAAGAGTCAGATAGACTCTTCTATCAGCTGACAAGCAAGAGAGAGAGAGACAGAGAGAGGGGGGGGGGGGGGGGCGTCTTTCTGTTAATAAAAAGAAAGAAAGAAACGTCAGACATTTTTCAGGGTCACTGATTGTTGTATTTCATTTGGCATATCCCCCTCTCATGTCCGCTTGTCCATGTAACGGGACAGAGATGACAACAAATGAAAATGGTAATAATCACATGGCGTCACCAGCCTCCAAAACGAAGGGTGTTCTCTGGGCTGTCACTAGCTCCTCCCTGACCATCGTTAAAAAAAATGACTTTTTATGCTGTTCTCTTTATCACTGAACTTGGAGCAAACAGTCTAATTTACAGGGCAAACCTTCCCCCTCCGATAGCCTGGTTTGATATACTCCAATAGAGCCCTTCTTCCAGACATCATCAATTGTCTATAGATTTTTTTTTTCTTCTCTCTTCGGAAGAGAAACAAAAAGAGGCCTGCGAAGCCTCAAGCCTGAGAGGTTTATTGATATCGATGCGGAGGGAATATTGCCCATTTTCACTGTGGGATCAATCAGCCCGTCGCCGCTTGTTTTAAGAGCCTCGTCCTCTCGATGTGGAGGCGGCTGCAAGGTGTGTGTGTTTGTGTGATTGTAGGTCTTTATTTGTGCCATGTTGTAGTTAAGCCACGTGGGGGGCATCACCAAACACAAGTGACGTCATGAAAAAGTGTCTGTGATTGTGGGATGACCTCTAAAACTAATCTCCTTTCCCTGTGGTCCAGGACCAGTCTTTTATCATGGTGTCCAAGAACAAAGGTTTGGCCTGGAATGGGCAAATAGAACCATACACCTGGAGACGACCCACTGTACGTTTCCAGGGCAAGGTGCATTAACTGCCACCAGGAAAGCCTTGAATTTCCTCTCTCCTCAGAAATACTAAAGGGTCACTCCAAGTGTCACAGCCACTAGCAGAGAGCCCAGTGATAGCTCTCAGTAAAAGGGATTCTACATATAATGATTCAGAGTAAACCTGAACAAATATATATTTTTTATTTGGTTAGCTGGTTCCCCTATCTGGGGCGGCTTATCATAGTTTATATTTTTCAATTATAGACTTGGCTATTATACTGGGGCAATTTAGGTTAAATACCTGTGATGATAGCCAGGCGCTTTCCTTACGGAATGTGAAAATAGGTCACTTTGATCCTGTACCTGCTCGGTGCACTACCAGCAGATCAGCTGTGAGGTACATGGTGGCTGTGGAAAGCCTGCTCACCTCAATATGACTCTTGGATCAAATCGAATCAAATCAAATCAAATCCAAGTTTATTTGTCACGTGCACCGAATAAAGTGAAATACAGTGAAATGCTTACTTACAGGCTCTAACCAATGGTGTGAGAAAAAAAAGGTGTGTGTGTGTGTGTGTGTGTGTGTGTGTGTGTGTGTGTGTGTGTGTGTGTGTGTGTGTGTGTGTGTGTGTGTGTGTGTGTGTGTGTGTGTGTGTGTGTGTGTGTGTGTGTGTGTGTGTGTGTAGGTAGGTAAGTAAAGAAATACAACAACAGTAAAAAGACATTTCAAATAACAGTAGCAAGGCTGTATATAGACACCTGTTAGTCAGGCTTATTGATGTAGTATGTACATGTAGATATGGTTAAAGTGACTATGCATATATGAGGGACAGAGAGTGGCAGAAGCGTAAAAGAGGGGTTAGGGGAGGGGGCACACAATGCAAATAGTCCGGGTAACCATTTGGTTACCTGTTCAGGAGTCTTATGCCTTGGGGGTAAAAACTGTTGAGAAGCCGATGTGTTGAACACTATGGCGCCTGGGAGGGTCTTGACTGTATTGAAAGAAACACTAGCATTTCAGTGGCCGTATGCTGTGAGGAGATGCTGGAACAGTTAAGCTGTGGTATGCTGTGAGGAGATGCTCCAGTGCCCCTTGGTACCAGTTAGAACGGTGGCTGCTGCGTTTCCTGCCAGCTGGAGTGCACTGATGGAGTGTGATGGGGGGACGGTGAGCAGAGCATCACAATCGTGCAGGGATGGAGGGAGCGATGGAGGGGGGGATGCACACCTGGCATACGCCACAGATGGGCATAATCATCTCCCTCACTCTCCCCCTATCCCTCCCTCCCTCCCCCATCCCTGTCCCCCCATCCATGCACATCCAGACTCATGCACACACACACATATATTCACACACACACACACACACACACACACACACACACACACACACACACACACACACACACACTAAGGCCATGTGACCACAGACATACATTTAATATCAGACACACCTTCCATCACCGCACTCTTCCTGTGCTGGTCTGATTCCAAGCACACAGCACATGAATAATGCAGACAGCGGTAATGACGACTGAAGCGCAGTTACTTATAGGGATATACAGGCCTGGCTGTTGCTGTTTGTTGTATGCACCGGCTCACGCTGCTACTGATCAGATCTGTTACCATCTTACACCGACCGGATGTGACATTTGACAGGTCAACATTTACTGGAGCAAAGAAAACACATCACCACTAATTTCATTCATAGCAGAACTAGTCTCCGATATCACTACACTACAACCGTAATACGCAGTTCACTTGTTTCTTACCCAATCATGTCTGGCAATTACAGAGGTCTAAAGGGACCTGCACAAACAGAAATACAAAACCAACTACCACACCGTACTCATTTTCTGAACATCACAGGAGAGACACCACAGGAGACGTGTAGGGCCCCGAATGACGCTCCTCAGTGAGAGGAAAGACTAAACCAGAGGTTAGAGGGTAGACAAAGAAACATAATATGCTGTCTCTATTTGATTCAGTTGAAAGTAAGTTCCATTGTTGCACATCAAAGCTGTTTGAATTTCAGGTTCAGTCTACATCACGATCTAAGAATATTCTGTTTGGGTTTTACTGTCTTTTATTAATATTGATTTATGATCGTCATATTCTCTGTTTTGTTTTTGCTGGATATCTAGGGATTTGTTGTTATGTGAACTAGATAATCTAGGGGAACAGTTACTCAAAATAGTGGGTCACATGACTACCCTCCTCTTCCTGGATCTACCCCTCGACAGAGAAAATGAAGAGAACCCTGCAAGCACTGTTTCGATTATCTCAGTAGACCACCGGTCGCTAAGCGGTTAACGCGTCGAACCCTGTGATTTATTTATCAAAAATATTTCAGCAGGAAGCGCGCCTGAGACATACCATCTCATTTACCACGGACGCTCCCCCTGGGGGAGCCCTACATTTCCAGGCAACAAAAGGGCCGAGGCGCATCCCTCTTGCTCCTTTCATGTTTATTTTAGTAGCCCACCCCTGCTGCTCAGGGCTCTTTTGTGTCCAGCCAGGTACAACAAGCCTTGAGCCCCCGAACAAACCACACTGGGCGTCCTCAATCGTTGACCTGGTCATGGGATGTCCTGCTCTTAAACCTTTACCCTCTGTTTTCCCCTTGCCTCCCCCGCCTCCCCTGCTCCTGCCCAGAGGGGGGTGGAGGTTGTTGAGAGGGAGGGAGAGGGCCTAGCAGCGGCAGAGGAGAGGGGAGACATTTCCTTTCATTGGCTGCCAATCCATCAAGATTCAGGCTACCGCTGTGAGGACCGACAGGCCGCGCAGAAAAGAACAAGGCCCGGCAACAGAGCCCCCTCGCCACGGCCATCACTCATCCCTCACGCTGAACTTTCTATGACCTTTCAGACGCTCCTCTACAACTTCCAGTCCTTAGCGCCTAGTTCGGCTTAAAGCGACAGCACAACCTTTATTTGTATTTTTAATTCACTCGCTGTTGCCATTTTTCTTTTATGGAAATCGTTCTTCATGTATGCTATGTTTATTTTTTTCTTGACAGAAGGGATGGGCTGAAACCTGGGGGTGTTCTTTTTGAAAGGCAAAAAAACACCAGGAGATTAAAAGTACACAATAGTGTGTCTCTGTCTCTGTCTTTCCCTGTTCTGCAGAGGTGGAGCCTCTGTGGGAGCAGATTGGACAGGGAGAATCACAGGACTGCAGAATCGCCCAGGCGTCCACACTCGGCAGAGGGGCGGTGAGAAGACTAGTTGACATCATTAGGCCGGACACATTTTTGTCATGGTTCCAGATTCAACGCGTCTGCGTTTCGCCGAATACCGAATCGGTCTCGCTATTTCTCTTCCCTCTCTCCCCGTTAGTCCTGATCACATGTTTAACATCAGTGACGCCCTGTCTCATCAGCCTGATCAAGAGACGACTCTAAAAACAGACAAAAACAAAATAGACAAGGAAGAATAAACAAAAACCATCTACAGCCCTTGAGACATTTAAAAGAAAAGAGCCAAGACTCTATTATATATGAGGATAAGTTTTTCAACGGTTTCTGAGAAGACAGAGGCAACCTACTGTTGTCCTTTTCAGAAATTATGTTCAGTCTTCCCCCATTCTTATCTCTCTGTTGAGAATTTGATTACTTTGGCTTACCTCCAGGCAGTATTTGAGGTCTATATGGATCTCAGTAATTCATATTTACTTTACAACCTGGCTTTGTTGTGTATCAATGAGTTAATTGTGTTTGCTTGTGTAGGTTGTGGCCGGGGTTTATGAAATTCTGTGGGCTCAAATGACAATCTGACATCGAAGTCTGTGCTCTACAGGAGTGAATTGTGTTACTTTGATGAAGGCCTGAGGACAATGTGTGTCTTTATGTCATACAGCTCGGCAATATCACATCCAGACCCAACAAAACTATCCCTGCCATCAAGCAAACTTGACCAGAGGGGACAACAATTTTATGAAGCCTCAATCAACCCGCAATATTGTTTTGAATTCAATTTGTATTGGTGAGAGTGACCCTCGGATGACTCACTGCCTTTTCCCACCGAGGAAGAGAAGGGAGGAAGACACCATGTTTGTGAATAGTGAGAGAGGGAGGAAGAAAGGGTTGTTTTTCAAACCAAGACAGATGTGCCAGCATCCAGTGTGATTAGAGAAATGGATAACTCACTAACATCTGTGCAAACTACAATAAAGAGGGATTTAGTGTTACCCCGAGGAAGGTAAGGAGAGGCTGTCTGTCCATTAAACGCTTTATTACAGAGCCAGCAACTCTGTTCTAACTCACTTATTTCCACGCGGGGGCTCAGCTCTGTGACTGCCTGTCATCCTCAGCAGACAACGCTCCAGGCTCCATTTCTTCTTTCACTCTCTTTTTCTCTCTCTCTACCCCCCCTCCCTCCCTCTCATTCTTCCTCCTTTTCCCTCACCCACTGACACTCCCCCCCCCCCCTTCCTCGGTGTCAATCATTTCCTCCTCCTTCCTCTCAGCTTTCCTTTTTTCTCCCTTTTCTCTTTCTGCCCTTTCTCTTTCTCTCCCTCTTCTTCTTTTGGTATTCTAAGCGTCTCTTTCTCTTGCTCTCCTCTCTGTGTGTGCAGTAGGTTCATGGCAATCCAATGACTCATTGAGCAGCTTGAGAGGCCAATCCAGTCTAGGGATTAACCATGGAAAGTGAGCGTGATCATGTCACTCTTCCCAATGTTCATTGGTTGTAACCGGGGTGGTGGGAGGGAGAGGGAGGGTCCTTCGCAGTTCATCTTAAAGTGACAGTATCCCAAACATGACAGCCTTCTTGGACACGCAGTAATGAAAGGGTAATGAAAGGGTAATGAAAGGGTGAAACAATGAAGAGGTGAACAGGAACAAATACCAATGAACTTTATCTGAGTGTCAGTCATATTTTGAATTTGACCCATACTTGAACCATAGGTCCTATCCACAACCACTGCTCATCTACAGTATAATATCATAGTATGAATACCCACTCTGTTGATGATGTGGATATGAATGCCAGGCAAGTAACCATGTGTTGTGATTACTAGTCAATATGAATGGATATTTCTGGATACCAGTTAATGATGTACAGTATATATTCAGATATTCAGATGTTACAAAATATGCAACAAAAAATCATGTTTGTCAGCACCCATCAGTACTGTCCCTTTCAATTAGATACATTTCCAGTCTAGAAAACTTAGTGAGACTTAGTGAGTCATTGGTACAGTGTGCATTGCTGTATGGAACACTGCATTAGTACATTGACTGTTCTGTATGGTGAAGGCTTTCCAAGAAGCCACCCAGTGATATATATTACACTTGAAACAGGCGAAGATATAAGATCGGTAATGTATCGTCAAACAGGGACAAAACAGGAGAGACTGTCTCATTAAATGTCCCCACACAGCATTTCAAATCTGAGCTCACCACGTGTGTGCGTGCAGACGTGTGTGTGTTTTGTACGTACATGCCTTTGTGTGTGTGTGTGTGTGTGTGTGTGTGTGTGTGTGTGTGTGTGTGTGTGTGTGTGTGTGTGTGTGTGTGTGTGTGTGCGTGTGTGCGTGTGTGTGTGCGTGTGTGTGTGTGTGTATAGTGGGCGGTGTATGAAGACAGCGTTGGTAGAAGGAATTGATGCCCAGTGTTTGCCTAATTAAGACAGCACTAGACGTTTCAGAGCTGAGAGATCGTGGAGAGGTGCTAATTCATAATCGACGTAATGGATGGAGTCTGTCTGTTGGCTTTTTAAACGCGGGGCGATTTCGCCGTGATTAGCTGACACCTACCTTTGTGTGAATAATGAAAATATGCACCACGTACGGAGATTTAATGAATACCAGCCCGATCTCAGCTCTGCCTAGCAGACAGCCATCCTTCTCTGCGTCCCCATTTGCCTATCTGTACCGCTGGAGTGGCTGTAGGCAGAGAAATGAACAGTGTTTGACACCGATGCTTTGTTCAATATAATCGTATCATATTCTATTAGGTAAGTGTCCGCCCAGAGAGCCTAGAGAGGGAGAGCTTTCCACTTCTCTTTATTCCTCTTCACCATCAAGGCCATTGCACCTTAGCAACACACTCAAAGGGTTATGTGATACCCTGATATCACTGTGCTCATCTCCAGACTTGTCCATTGTCCACATACAAAGACATCTCTAGACCACCTGATGATGTAGCCTACACGCACAGACACACAAATACGTTCAGCCATGTTCACAGTGTAGTGTTTATCTCCATACTGTGAGCGAACAGCACTCTGAGAATAGTCAAGGATGCAGTACATTATACAGCCGTAGCTATGTGTCGTCACTTGAACACTTAGTATAGAACCTGATGTCCTTGAATTCAGTACACCACTGATTGAGGTGCATTACATGTTGTGGGAGTCTCCGTCTTTCAAACACACTCCATGTCACCCATAAACAGACAGGGAAATAACCTTGTGGCAAAATAAACAAAGAGAGATTACACCCATGGGAGTGGAGGAGTCTTCATTTGAATCCTATTGTACACCCTTCACTCTACTGCCTGCTGTTTGGGAGAGCTGGGAGCCTGCCACATACTTGACATAGAAGAGGAGATGTCATCTAGCTCTGCATTTGTATAGGTGGGTTTGTAAGGGCAATGGGGGGGGGGGGGGGGGGGGTATTTTTGTGAGCATACGCTATGGCATTGATTGATCAGGAAAAAAACCTTTCCCCAAAAAGTGGTATCAGGGAATGATGGGAAATAACAGATAAATAACAAAACCACAAAATAATAAAAGATGAGAATCCAATAGACTCGGTACAAAGTAAGTTTAATTAAAGAAATAAACACTCCCATATGAAAGGAGTAATACGATTAAGGCCTTTCTGTTTCATAGCCATTCCCTCTGCAATAATGCTACCAAATGAAAGAGGAGAAAATGAGCCATGCTGTCTGCCTTCTCCATCAGCTGCCTAGCAGGGCCAGCTGTGTGACATCATTGTGTTTGTCTCAGCGGAGGTGATTGACATGGCGTCCATCAGAGCCCAGCCTCAGTGCTGTGTGGGTGTGTCACGCCATTATCCCAGACGTTCAATATTCCTATGAAGGCTGCCACCATTTGCAACCCCTCTGTCTAATCACCTGTCCGCCACAATGCAGCCAACGGGAAAGGGTCAACATAAACTCAGAGACGTAAATGAACGCATCTCTTCGGCATTCGGCTTTGTGATGAGAGATTATGCACACTTTTTTATTAGCATTTAGCACCAGCCGTTTGGCAATGAACGTTTGATAATGAATTTTTTTATTTTATAGATCTTGATGAGGAAAAAGGTGTTTTGCGTAGAGACCATTTTAGAGAAGAAGACATTAGGGTTCTATTATCAAACCATTTTGAATTAGCAATAGGAACATATCTATTTTTCTAGGTTCTCCCTGTCCACATACGCATTTGAGAAGTGCTTACAGCAGAAATCACTACTCATCTAAATGCCAGGACGTGAGCAGTTCGTCCTAGATAGAGGTGTTCAGTACAATGTGAAGTGCTCAGCAAGGATACAATCCCACACAGCAAGAGGAACAATTGGCGACAAACATACAATGACATTTAAGTCATTAAGCAGATGCTCTTCTACTGAGCGCCTAACAGGAGCAACTACGGTTAAATCCTCTTCGGGCTAGGGGGCACTATTTTCACGTCCGGATGAAAAGCGTGCCCAAAGTAAACTGCCTGCTACTCAGGCCCAGAAGCGATATGTATGCATATAATTGGTAGATTTGGATAGAGAACACTCTAAAGTTTCTAAAACTGTTAAAATTATGTCTGTGAGTATAAGATAACTTATTTGGCAGGTGAAACACAGAGGACAAACCATCCAGGGAAAACAATTGTTGTGTTGACTGTGTTTTCAATTGATTTTCTACGGGAATCTAGATTTCTGAGGCATCTGGTTGCAGTTCCTATGGCTTCCATTAGATGTCAACAATCTTTAGAAATTGGTTGATGTTTTTCTTTTGAGTAATGATGAAGTAGCCCTTTCCTTTCTTAGTGTCGAGTCTAGTGTACTGTTTTGTTTGGGGCGCTCGCTCCACTTTCATTTTATCCGCTATTGAACACAGTTTATTCCGTCTTAAAATATATTGATTATTTACCTTTTAAAATACCTAAAGTTGGAATAGGAAAGTTGTTTGAAATGTTTGGACCTAGTTTACAGGTAATTTATTAGATAATTTGTAGTCATGTTGGGCGAGTTGGAACCAGTGTTTTTCTGAATCAAACGCGCCAAATAAATGGACATTTTGGGGATATAACGACAAAATGTATCGAACAAAAGAACCATTTGTGATGTTTATGGGATATTTTGGAGTGCTAACAGAAGAAGATCTTCAAAGGTCAGGCATGAATTATATCGTTATTTCTGAGTTTTGTGTCGCGCCTGGCGGGTTGAAATATGATTGTCATGTGTTTGTATGATGGGGTGCTGTCCTCAGATAATCACATGGTTTGCTTTCGCCGTAAAGCCTTTTTGAAATCTGACACAGTGGCTGGATTAACAAGAAGTTAAGCTGTATTTTGGTGTATTGCACTTGTGATTTTAAGAAAGTTAAATATTTCGAATAATTTATTTTGAATTTCGCGCTCTGCAATTTCACCCGTAACAGGTTTTAAGGTTACGTTTATGCTACCTACCCTTTAACAATATTCTACAAGAGAACATGTGGAGTTTTACTTGTCGGGAAATACTGAATCTACAATCTTCTGCATGAGCATATCAATAATATGGGACTCAAATCCTTTGACTGTATGTATAGTGTTAGGCCTCCTGCCGTGATGCTCGCTAGACAATTATCACAACTTGGCCAACAGCAATCAGTGATGTTTATCAGACACCTGACCATTCATGTCAGGCTATTACACGTCGGGTCATCAGGGGAGATCTGAGTCAACAGCCCTCTATCTGCACGGCTAATTACCCTGGAGGAGCCAGTGACGCTGCACGTCCCATCAGCCCTCGTCTCCTCTCTCCTCTACATGCTCCTCACTGTCACTGGCCTCCGACATCATACCATGAGGTTGCCAAGGAGAAACAACCTTAATCAATACATTACAGTAGCCATTTTGCGGTCCATTGCTAATGACTTGTTACCAGTGATTTATTACCAGTAATGACTTGACGAGACCAAATTGTGATGTAGGTTTAAAGGTAGACTGAAATTCGGGTGCATGTCAAAATGGGCTTTAGTGCAGAAATAAATAACACATATCAAATGATTAATTAGGTAACAATTTGTATTATTGTCCATTGAAAGGCCCATAATTATAGTGTATTGAATTATCATTAAAACGGCGGATAATTCCATGTCATCAAGTAAAATCAACCAAAATAATCAAATTAAAGTCCAGGTAGCAAATAATGGACCCTATCAGATGTTTGTGTAGCTGGTGCTGTATATTAGTCATTATAAACTGGGTGGTTCGAGCCTGAATGCTAATTGGCTGAAAGCAACGGGTATGACAGAACATTTATTGTTACTGCTCTAACTATATTGGTAACCAGTTTATAATAGCAATAAGGCAGTTCAGGGGTTTGTGATATGATGGAGGAACATATTGTCTGTAGTCTACTGTACATGATGGAGGAACATGTTGTCTGTCTGTAGTCTACTGTACATGATGGAGGAACATATTGTCTGTAGTCTACTGTATATGATGGAGGAACATATTGTCTGTAGTCTACTGTACATGATGGAGGAACATATTGTCTGTAGTCTACTGTACATGGTGGAGGAACATATTGTCTAACCTACTGTACATGATGGAGGAACATATTGTCTAGTCTACTGTACATGATGGAGGAACATATTGTCTGTAGTCTACTGTACATGATGGAGGAACATATTGTCTGTAGTCTACTGTACATGATGGAGGAACATATTGTCTGTCTGTAGTCTACTGTACATGATGGAGGAACATATTGTCTGTAGTCTACTGTAGATGATGGAGGAACATATTGTCTGTAGTCTACTGTACATGATGGAGGAACATATTGTCTGTAGTCTACTGTACATGATGGAGGAACATATTGTCTGTCTGTAGTCTACTGTACATGATGGAGGAACATATTGTCTGTAGTCTACTGTACATGATGGAGGAACATTGTCTAGCCTACTGTACATGATGGAGGAACATATTGTCTGTAGTCTACTGTACATGATGGAGGAACATATTGTCTGACTGTAGTCTACTGTACATGATGGAGGAACATATTGTCTAGTCTACTGTACATGGTGGAGGAACATATTGTCTAGTCTACTGTACATGGTGGAGGAACATATTGTCTAGCCTACTGTACATGATGGAGGAACATATTGTCTGTAGTCTACTGTACATGATGGAGGAACATATTGTCTGTAGTCTACTGTACATGATGGAGGAACATATTGTCTGTCTGTAGTCTACTGTACATGATGGAGGAACATATTGTCTAGTCTACTGTACATGATGGAGGAACATATTGTCTAGCCTACTGTACATGATGGAGGAACATATTGTCTGTAGTCTACTGTACATGGTGGAGGAACATATTGTCTAGCCTACTGTACATGATGGAGGACCATATTGTCTGTAGTCTACTGTACATAATGGAGGAACATATTGTCTAGTCTACTGTACATGATGGAGGAACATATTGTCTAGCCTACTGTACATGGTGGAGGGACATATTGTCTGTAGTCTACTGTTCATGATGGAGGAACATATTGTCTGTAGTCTACTGTACGCGATGGAGGGACATATTGTCTGTAGTCTACTGTACATGATGGAGGAACATATTGTCTGTAGTCTACTGTACATGGTGGAGGGACATATTGTCTAGCCTACTGTACATGGTGGAGGGACATATTGTCTAGTCTACTGTACATGATGGAGGGACATATGGTCTGTAGTCTACTGTACATGGTGGAGGGACATATTGTCTAGCCTACTGTACACGGTGGAGGAACATATTGTCTAGCCTACTGTACACAGTGGAGGAACATATTGTCTAGCCTACTGTACATGGTGGAGGGACATATTGTCTAGCCTACTATACATGATGGAGGGACATATTGTCTGTAGCCTACTGTACATGGTGGAGGGACATATTGTCTGTAGCCTACTGTACATGATGGAGGGACATATTGTCTAGCCTACTGTACATGGTGGAGGGACATATTGTCTAGCCTACTGTACATGGTGGAGGGACATATTGTCTAGCCTACTGTACATGGTGGAGGGACATATTGTCTAGCCTACTGTACATGGTGGAGGGACATATTGTCTAGTCTACTGTACATGATGGAGGGACATATGGTCTGTAGTCTACTGTACATGGTGGAGGGACATATTGTCTAGCCTACTGTACATGGTGGAGGGACATATTGTCTAGCCTACTGTACATGGTGGAGGGACATATTGTCTTGCCTACTGTACATGGTAAGCTGTAAGTGGCACTTTTGATATGGAAAACATCTGTGAGGATTTTTCTACAACATTCACAACATACTGACACAATTACATCCTTTATAGAAACAAGTCGAATGTCATCAATTACATGTGGAAATAGGTATTTGAGTGAACATTAGCAAGCCAGAAGTAGATGAAACATAAAGGCAATTCTCTTCTCCCTCTCTCCCCGGTTTTAGCTTGCCGTCTAGCTGGCTAGGTTAAGGATATTTACTAGCCCATACCAGTGAAAAACATAGCTATGTTATCAACTTAAATGCAGTACACAAACAAAATCTAACTCACTTATTTAGCTAGAAAGTAATAGCCAGAAATGAGTCCAGAAACAGAAGAAGAGGATAGCTATCTATAGGAAGCTAACTTTAGCAGCAGCCTCTTTGACAAGAAGCAATTGTGACAACGTTGATAAAAAAAAAAAAAACTCATTTGAGCAAAATCCACAATCCACCCCTCCAAAGAAAGGGAGGCTGTGGGGTTTCCCCAGAAATGTAACCAGAGTCGCGATCGGATCCATGGCTGAAGCGTTGCATTTCAATGTAGTCCTCGCTAGCCAGGCTGTATAGAAAACTCCCTCGGAGCCGGCTGGCCGAATTACCGCAGCGCACAGCCCCTACAAACACCATGAACACTTGCTACTGTTTCCCATAGCGTTGCATTATCTATAGTATGAAGTCATCAGAAGTTAGCTACCAGCAGTTGGCCGACATGTTTACTTTTGGTTATTATCAGTCTTATTTAGTTGGAAGAAGAAGATACACAATTGAGAGCATCCTGTCAGGCTATATCACCGCCTGGTACAGCAACTGCACCGCCCTCAACTGCAGGGCTCTCCAGAGGGTGGTGTGGTCTGCCCAACGCATCACCGGGGGGGAAACTACCTGCCCTCCAGGACACCTACAGCACCCGATGTCACAGGAAGGCAAAAAAGATAATCAAGGACAACAACCACCTGAGCCACTGCCTGTTCACCCCACTATCATCCAGAAGGAGAGGTCAGTTCAGGTGCATCAAAGCTGGGACCGAGAGACTGAAAAACAGCTTCTATCTCAAGGCCATCAGACTGTTAAATAACCATCACTAGCACATTAGAGGATGCTGCTCTATATACATAGACTTGAAATCACTGGCCACTTTAATAATGGAACACTAGTCACTTTAATAATGTTTACATATTTTGCATTACTCATCTTATATGTATATACTGTATTCAATCCTATTCTACTGTATCTTGGAATATGCCGCTCTGACATTGCTCGCCAAAATATTTATATATTCTTAATTCTATTTCTTTACTTTAGATTTGTGTGTAGTGTGTGTATTGTTGTGAAATGGTTAGATATTACTTGTTAGATATTACTGCATTGTTGGAGCTAGAAACACAAGCATTTCGCTACACTCACAATAACATCTGCTATACACGTGTACGTGACAGATACAATGTGATTTGATGTGAGCTACATGCCCTATAGCTAGCTAACGTTAGCATAGAGGTAGCGAGCTAGCTCTTCGACTTTCACGTACCCTGTTGACTTCCATGCTCACTGAAGCCCATGATCATGCTCGGTCTCTGCTGGTGCTGCTGGCTGTTTGAGATGCTTTAGAAGCCACATTGATAGTAGGGACTGCATTGTGTGGGCATTGTGTGATTTGTTCAGAAGTTAGAGCTGATTTGGAGAAAAAAAATCTACTTTTAGAACAACCTAATATATTAAATTATTTAAAAGTTTGTAATTTAGCAAATTTTTCTTGGGGTGCTCTTACTAACTATTGCATGCATTTCTGGCATTGAGAAATTAGTGCTACACTGCCTTTAAGTGGAGGTTATCCAAGACACAGTAATTATGTAAAACCAGTAGATTATACCTGTACATTATTTATATGTACATAACAACGACACTCGTCAGAAAAGGAGCATGAGAATGTCTTAATTACTGGGAAACTATTGGAATATTGTGCTGAATACACATAGAATAGACCATAAAGCAAACGTAAACACTTGCCTTAGACTCCCCCTCTCTGTTTTGTTTAAGTTTGAAATCCCCTCAAGACCATGCAAGACTGACGGTTGTTCAGCAAAGTTCACAGTGCTGGCGCTGTGAAATGCACCGAGCCCGCCCAAAACTGTCAAAACGACAAGCAGCACATCTCCTCTGTTACGCCAGCCAGGATATCAGTGCGTGTGTCACAACAAATGGACGACATCTTCTGTGTGTGCGTGATAAGGGCACTCACCTCGACATGACCTGATTCCTTTTCTCTCTCTCTCAGAATATTTCTCTATTTATTTCACTCCATTCCAATGGGCTATCTCTCTCTCTCTCTCTCTCTCTCTCTCTCTCTCTCTCTCTCTCTCTCTCTCTCTCGAAAAAACACAAGTTTCAAATAAAGCTTTTCTTGCCAATCAAACATCAGCGTCTCCAACCTCTGTGACAACCCTCTGTCAGTCAAACGGCATGTTTGACTGACACCAGCCTCATCCTGCTGTCACTGTGTGCCATCCACCCACCCTGCAAGCAGGAGTGGCTGCTTCCTGTTAGCAGCGTTGCGCCTAACACAAGCATATGTTAGCTAGCATAATTTATGTAGCTAAAGGAACAGGATGCTGGGAGCGTTTGACGGCACATGATTGTTCCTCTTTAGCACTGACATGTTGGGACAGTATAAACTACCTTTCCCACATAGGGGTTTCATTTTAAAAAATCTAACTTTGCATGTCAAAACGTCAATTCCGCAGCGACGGGATGTGACAAGCCTGGGCCCAAGGGGACTGCTCTGAATAGAGGCTTGCACAAAATGATTTAGATTTTCTTCCAAATCATTCAAAGTGTTTAGCTTTAATGCGAGCTGATCAGAGAGCACGACAACGGACCCAGTAACCGGGGAGATTAGCTCTGTCACTCTGGAGATCATGCCTTGTCGCTGTGTCTCTCTCTCTCGCTGGGCATGTCAGCCATGGATCGCAGCTAGCTAAAGTACACCCAACTGGATCTTTTACATAACCATGTCACGGAGGAACCCTCACAGGGCCAGACCACTCAGCACCAGGGGCTAGCCTCCGTCTCTGCTGCCTCTGGCAAACGTGGATCAAACTGTGAAAAAGCTTGAGCCAAGTTTAGCTATGGTGACATCTTTTACATATTCGGTGGATGGTGTAGTTTATGTTTAAGTTGCAGGCCATCTCAACCAAGCAGGAAATGACAGATTGAGGAGCTCCGTGCACTAGAAGCGATCATCATATGTATGGCAGCCTATACCCTCCACATCTCCAATCTAAACAGAGAGATTCAATGTAGCATAATATCCATGTTTGCCCATCGGTAGTTCATACAGTAAGGGATAACTCCTTACTGCTATAAACATCTATTTGAGCCTTTTAATGTAAACAACTTTCTTCTATACGTTATTCTACAAAAGGCCAGAGCAGAATGGCAGCTTTGTGGTGGGTAGGAACAAGATGGCGCTGGCAGCACAAACGTACAAGGGCTTCTAATTTGCAAGTGGTTGATGGGCCTGAACTTTTTGAGTGGATCGAATGTGACAGCATCAAAGAGTGAGCTAAGGCAGACAAACGTAACAGCCTCACTGTCAGAGGAAGTCCCATGAGAGAGAGAGAGAGAGAGAGAGAGAGAGAGAGAGAGAGAGATTTATTTTGAATTACTCTCACATACACACAAACACACACACACACACACACACACACACATAGACTACACAATTAACTGCACTAATTTTCTATCATATAGTGGAGTAGTGTTTCAGCCTTCGTCAATCTCAGTCAACAACATCTCATCAGACAAACTTTGACTTGTTACAAAGTTTTGTCAAAGTAGCTCGGGGGCATCTCTCAAGATGAATGTGAAAGTTTCTGGATGGCATGAGAGTGGGCAAAATGCCAGGCTGCCCAGGGGGTGCAACCATGGCAGCACCCAGAAGACTCTATCCGCATAACTGTATCCCTATATGACCAGACTAGGAATAGATGACCTTTGGAAATGCAAGTCAATAAATCCATACTTTTATACTATATAGGCTGATATATATGAGAATTCTTAGAGGGGAAATGCTCTCGAAGGCAATACTGTACCTCTTCTCTTTGACTATGCATATTACAGTAAGCATGTTTACAGTAATATTGGAGGAGAGTTCTCAGACACAGGCAGGGCCGTTCTGTTGAGGTATGTCTCGTTAAGGATTTTGATTCTTTAAAAGGCTGTGGTGAGATCTCAGGCCCATTCCCCATGAGGTCAGCACTTTTCCCTTTGCACGGATATGTGCTTTACGGTACCTTGTAATGCGCAAGGAGACAGTATCTAATAGATTGATACACAGGTTTTGACATGCTATTTGAGCGTGCAGCTTCGCCATAATTGGCCACGTCATCATGCATTAAATGAACGATATATAGAGAAGGGCCCTGAGACGAGTGTCTTGGGCTAATCCGTCAGACATCAGGACAAACTGCATGTGACAGGGCTCTCTGAGGGGGCAAAAGAAGAGAGAGAGGCACTTTTTTTTTTTTTTTTAAGTATTACACTGAAGGACATGAGCTGCTACCCCCTCCCTTCCCCTCTCTCTCTCCGTCTGTCCCCCCAGTGTACTTACTGACTTACTCTCTCGTTCATTCTAAGTAAGCCTACAACGTTTCTCCTCTCTTTCAGCCTCCCAATGCCAATCCTTTTCTCTTTTCTCACTCTTTTTCTTCCAGGATAAGTCCTACAGTAAATATTTGCCTCTCCCTAACCAAATGTTTCAAGTGTGGACAGGGTGGGTCCAATGGATGAGTTGCGGACATATTTACGAGGAAATCCCCCCCCCCCAAAAAAAAAATCAAACAGGTGACAATGACTCCAACTGCTGTCACTGTGGCGTGCAGGCTATCAGATGACCGAAATCTCAGACTCCGCTGCATCTCTCACGTGTTTCAGCATTTCATTCGCCAACAGACCCAATCACTGGGGATAGAGGAGCGGTTGCCCTGTGTAATGACTTATTCATCTGTGAAACATGGCCGCAACACAAAGCACTAAGTGGAAAACTGGAAAGTGGACCACTATTCAGTATATAGATTTGGACGTAGCCCAGACGTTTGAGCAAAGGTAAGGCATTCAGATTTGTGTGAATATGGTGCAGAAGTGATTAAAAGTATCACCTCATGCTGCTTTTGGGTGACGGACTAGGTGTGTTATATGGAAACACTGAAAAAAAAGAAGTGACCTTTACACAGAAGTTATATAAAGGTTCAATTTAACTAGGTTCTCCTCTAGTGTGATTTATTTACACTGAACCTGAAGTGGAGCATACTTGCCAGTCGTTTAGCAGCAGGACTTCATAGAATAAAGGGTATAATTTGATTTTAATATTAGATTTCTATATGTATGACACTTTCCTTTTCCATCCAAAACCCCCAAACTAACGTTAGTGGCATGTGAGCTCCTGTCGTTAACTATGAAAAACCCTTTGAATTTGTAATTATTAAGAATGACTCATGTGTCGGTTGGGTTTTACTCACGCTCTTAGTTTTCTTTGGCTGATGGTGTCACTTCAACCTCCGCCTACTTTGCCCAATGCTCCCCTCCCCCTGCCCTCAGTTCAATACACCCAGACTCCTCCCTCATCCTTCTCACAGTACAGTTGGGGATACAGTCAAAGACAGCAGGTTTTTTTTTTATTTTAAGAGAGGGAAGTATCCACTGAGAAAAAAAAACACGCAGTGTTTAGAGGGGGGAAGCTTGGCTAGACAACAGAGACTGCTTTATGCTCCAGACACAATGAGAGAGTGTCACAATGGAGTCCCGTGGAGCCCGTGCTACTGCCACACCATACGGGATTAAAGTAAATGAGACTTAAAGAAGTGCCGCTGAATGGGAAGGGAGGGGATTTGACAGAAATTTAAAAAAACCTCCTATTTTTTCAACGGAGGTTAGAGCGTACTGTTCACTCACCTATCAATGGCTGTTAGTCTATTATATCTGCCCACCTTTTCAGAGATGATTCTCACATGAGCCGAATAGAAGAAAAGCACAGGGAAAACATTACGGCCAAATGTTTCTAACAATCCACACATGCCTGTCCAATTGGGTGTCTGACAATTGGCACTGGAGCTATATTCAGCTGGGCTTTAGATGTACTTGTGCATCTAAGCTGACAGCTTTGCATAGAAAAGCAGTTTGCATATCAAACAATTCAATGTACGCTTACATCATCTTTCATTGATTTACAGGAGCACGTCCTTTCATGTGACATGGTAGAGTGCATGTCCTGTTTACCTCTAGCTGCCCTTTGTAAGGATATCTTAAGTGATCACAGGGGGCTGACTGTAAGAGGGAGTGGGGTGGGGTGGGGTGGGGGGGGTCATCCTGTTGTTCACCCCTTTTGGTTGGCCCTCTCTGACAGAATGCACTGTGGCTGCTAATAAGGGTATTCATCACTCCAGCGAGCGCCGTGACAACTTCGCAGACGCCACACAAATTGTACCTAAAATATGAACTTATCATTTAATTATGCTCCGGGGGACTTGATTGCCTTGTCAAGATGCAGGTTAGTTAAGAGGAGAGATCTCTCTGACCGACCCTCGTCATGACAACCTCTCATCTCATCAGATTCTTCAAATGAGATTTTGTTTCTTCTCCTTCTCTGATTCTTCATTTTTTCTTTTAATGGGAAGATTGTAATTGCATGACCTTAAAGGACAATCCACCCAAAACCACTAATTCCTATAATTTACAATGTTAAATAAGGGTGTAACGGCTTTCTTCGGGTGAAGTAGAGGCGGACCAAAACACAGCGTGGTGATGATTCATGTTTGTTTAATAAAGGAAAACTATACATGAATAAACTACAAAAACAATGAAATGTGAAAACCTAAACAGTCCTATCTGGTGCAAACACAGAGACAGGAACAATGGAGCTGGACGTGGACCCCACTCCATAATTGTCTTAGTCCACCTCCTTAGCGTCCCTAGATAGGCAACCCTCGCCGCCGACCTTGGCCTAGTTGTCCTCACCAAGGGCCCCACTGGACTGAGGGGCAGCTCGGGACTGAGGTAGCTCGGGACTGAGGGGTAGCTCGGGACTGAGGGGTAGCTCGGGACTGAGAGGAAGCTCAGGCAGGTAGTTGGCTCTGGCAGATCCTGGCTGGCTGGCAGTTCTGGCATATCCTGGCTGACTGGCAGTTCTGGCAGATCCTGGCTGACTGGCAGTTCTGGCAGATCCTGGCTGACTGGCAGTTCTGGCAGATCCTGGCTGACTGGCAGTTCTGGCAGATCGTGGCTGACTGGCGGATCCTGGCTGAATGGCGGATCCTGGCTGACTGGCGGATCTGGAAGATCCTGGCTGAATGGCGGATCCTGGCTGAATAGCGGATCCTGACTGACTGGCGGATCTGGAAGATCCTGGCTGACTGGCAACTCTGGCTGCTCCATGCTGACTGGCGGCTCTGGCTGCTCTATGCTGACTGGCGGCTCTGGCTGCTCTATGCTGACTGGCTGCTCTGGCTGCTCCATGCTGACTTGCTGCTCCATGCTGACTGGCGACTCTGGCTGCTCCATGCTGACTGGCGGCTCTGGCTGCTCCATGCTGACTGGCGGCTCTGGCTGCTCCATGCTGACTGGCGGCTCTGGCTGCTCCATGCTGACTGGCGGCTCTGGCTGCTCCATGCTGACTGGCGGCTCTGGCTGCTCCATGCTGACTGGCGGCTCTGGCTGCTCCATGCTGACTGGCAGCTCTGGCGGCATCCTGCAGACTGGCAGCTCTGGCAGCTCCTTGCAGACTGGCAGCTCCTTGCAGACTGGCAGCTCCTTGCAGACTGGCAGCTCCTTGCAGACTGGAGACTCCGGCAGCGCTGTAGAGGCGGAAGGCTCTGGCAGCGCTAAACAGGCGGGAGACTCCGACAGCGCTGTAGAGGAGGAAGGCTCTGACTGCGCTGAACAGGCGGGAGACTCCGGCAGCGCTGTAGAGGAGGAAGGCTCTGGCAGCGCTAGATAGGCGGGAGACTCCGGCAGCGCTGTAGAGGAGGAAGGCTCTGGCAGCGCTAGATAGGCGGGAGACTCCGGCAGCGCTGTAGAGGAGGAAGGCTCTGGCAGCGTTAGATAGGCGGGAGACTCCGGCAGCGCTGGAGAGGAGGAAGGCTCTGGCAGCGCTGGACAGGCGAGGCGCACTGTAGGCCTGATGCGTGGTGCTGGCACTGGTGGTACTGGGCCGAGAACACGCACAGGAAGCCTGGTGCGGGGAGCTGCCACCGGAGGGCTGGAGCGTGGAGGTGGTACTGGGTAGACCGGACCGTGCAGGCGCACTGGAGCTCTTGAGCACCGAGCCTGCCCAACCTTACCTGGTTGAATGCTCCCGGTCGCCCTGCCAGTGCGGCGAGGTGAAATGGCCCGCACTGGGCTATGCAGGCGAGCCGGGGACACCATGCGCAAGGCTGGTGCCATGTAAGCCGGCCCAAGGAGACGCACTGGAGACCAGTTGCGTAGAGCCGGCTTCATGGCACTTGGCTCAATGCTCACTCTAGCCCGGCCGATACGCGGAGCTGGAATGTACCGCACCGGGCTATGCACCCGCACTGGGGACACCGTGCGCACCACAGCATAGCACGGTGACTGTCCGGTCTCTCTAGCCCCCCGGTAAGCACAGGAAGTTGGCGTAGGTCTCCTACCTGGCCTCGCCATACTCCCTGTGAGCCCCCCCCCCAATACATTTTTGGGGCTGACTCTCGGGCTTCCATCCGCGTCGCCGTGCTGCCTCCTCATACCAGCGCCTCTCCGCTTTCGCCGCCTCCAGTTCTTCTTTGGGGTGGCGATATTCTCCAGGCTGAGTCCAGGGTCCTTCTCCGTCCAATTCGTCCTCCCATGTCCATTCCTCTCGCTGCTCCTTCTGCCGTTTCTCCTGCTGCACATTGGGACGGTGACACTCCCCTGGTTTTGCCCAGGGTCCTCTCCCATCGAGGATTTCCTCCCAAGTCCAGAAGTTTTTATCGCGCTGCTCCTGCTGCTGCCCGTTACCACGTCGCTTGGTCCTGTTGTGGTGGGTGTTTCTGTAACGGCTTTCTTCGGGTGAAGTAGAGGCGGACCAAAACGCAGCGTGGTGATGATTCATGTTTGTTTAATAAAGGAAAACTATACATTAATAAACTACAAAAACAATGAAATGTGAAAACCTAAACAGTCCTATCTGGTGCAAATACAGAGACAGGAACAATCACCCACAAACACACAGTGAAACCCAGGCTACCTAAATATGGTTCCCAATCAGAGACAATGACTAACACCTGCCTCTGATTGAGAACCATATCAGGCCAGACATAGAAATAGACAAACCAGACACACAACATAGAATGCCCACCCAGCTCACGTCCTGACCAACACTAAAACAAGGAAAACACACGAACGATGGTCAGAACGTGACAAAGGGCAATATGTGAGAACAATATTTTTGTGAACAATTGTTTACTTTTGTCGTAATAATAAGGTTGGTAGCAACATGTTGAAATCTGTTGCAGCGCAAGTCGACTACACAAACCCACAATGCAATGCTCTCTATATGGACTGGCTGGCTAGCTAGATATCTAGCAAACGTAGCTACACACAATAATACTGAAGTTATGTGAAGTAGCTATTTAGCTGTAAAATCGCCTAAACAAACTGCACTATCAATTTAGGAGTCTATAATCTCACCATGTTCTACCGGCAGATTGATGAGTGGAGTCTGACATAGCAACGGCACCATGCAATGCACCCTGGACTGAAGAGACAAACAAATAGGAGAAAGGTGGTAGACCCTCTGTTAAATTACACATTTCTCGAGGTAGGAATATCAATGGCTCATTCGAGAGAACGACAACCTCCCGCATTATGACACCGGACAGTATTGAAATCTGATATGTATGATAGACGTTTTTTGCTCACTAAAAGTCGTATTCCTAATAACCTCCAGTGTAGTGAGAGCGGCTTTATCACAATGCTACGTCATACCGGCCAAATTTCTCCCTGCTTGATCGGCAATAGCTCAGATAAACATGATATCATGAAATGCCCCCGGGAATCGATAGAACATCGCTCAGAGATACACAAAATCAATATAACATTCAAAATGGGTGAGTCTTTCTTTGAAAGGTAGGTTTAGGGAAATTTTCAAGACAGTTTCTATCCAAGATTGCCTGAAGTAATAGTTGTAAATCAGTAAATGCACAATCTGCAGTGCAGTTACATACAGTATGCTATGCCATACAGAACATAATAATTCAATGTAGCCCACATCGAAAACATTGTTGGACAGTTGACACGTAAGGCAACATTCATGTAGGTTTCCAAAGACACACAAGTATAAGTGTGTATGTCTAAATCCCCTTCCCCCACAATCCCCAAATTAGTCCAGTGTCTCAGTAATGAAATCACTCTCAGCATTAGGAAGTGTGTTGGCATTTATTCTTTATTTCCTGTGCAACAGTTATAGCACTCGAGGGGAAATAAGGGCCTGCCAATAAAAGTTCCACCCTGGCATGAGCTGAGGTTTCTCAAATGAAGACATATGTCACAGGGAGACTCGACAAAAGGCCTGGAGAACTTTTCAGCGCGGCATATACCCTTTTAACAAAAGGGCCCATAAATTCAACCTTTCCGATGCCACACAAATGAAATTTCGGGCCTGAAGTTTTGGTAATTTCTTTCCCAGATGATTGGAATGAATATGGGGTAGTTAAAGTTTAATATCCTATTATGTGCCTCTGTTTAACTTGCGTGGCCTGTCAGGGATGCTAGCTGCCTCTCCCTGAGCTCTGTCGATATTTTCCAAGGCAGACTGATTGTTGTACCAACTCAAGGAGGGTATTTAATACGACAGCTTTCACTCCAGTGAACAATTTGTGTCATTTTTGACTAAAGGGTCTGCGCTAGTTTAGCTTCCAGCCTGTGTTATTATTTTCTATGGAAAAGGCTCAAAAGAAGCCAGGTGTTGACTGTGACAACTGCAGCTATGTCACATCCAGCGTCTTGTGCATTGAAGCTAGTGCTAGAGCAGTTTAATCAGTTATTGACAGTGTTGGGGAGTAGTGAATGAGTAATTAAACTAAATTTTCCAGTAGTTTGATGGTAATTGAACTAGATTCAAATCTTGGTAATGTTTTCGGTAGTTAATGACTTTTTTGGCCATGTAGCGGTGTAGCTAACTACTGGAACTACTCACTATTTTTGCAAAAATAAAATAAAATGTGGGTAGGCAAGATTTTCCCAGATGTTTCGGCATCAGAATTCTCACTTGAAACATTTTTTTTGTGTTTAATAGGATGAATTACACATTCTGTTAAAGAGCGACTGACCACACTGATTACGCATGTGTTTCTCTGTTGCTCATTAAGAAAAACGAGATTTCAGTCTTTGGGGTGTGGTTCAATGTGGCAGTTACTGATGTTTGTCCCCATGAGACACCACAGGAACCAAGCCAGTATCACTTCCTCAAAAAACACGACCCAAAGAAATCTGGAATAAATGTGTACGTTTTTGCCGAGGAGGTTTTTGGTTACGAAATTCTACATCTAGCTAAGGTGTTTGGTGCAGTATTTCTCAAGTTAAAATATGCTGCGAAGTGTTGTGGTATGTAAACAAAGTCCGATCCGCTGCGCTGCTGGGAAGTCTGTCTCAGTACAGAACTGTGGTAGGATTGGATAGAGCACAATCACCGCAGCTGTGTATCCAGTGTCAGTGGGCAAGTGAGCATTGTTCAAATCAAAACCTAACCCTCAAGTAAGTCATGACGAACCTACTTACAAAACTCAGTTTTGTACAAGACTGACTTTATGACCAAAATTATCCCATTTACACTTTATAGTCAATTTTGACACTAGAATACATTTTCCAGACTAACATCGACACCACGTAGGCCGTTTTCTTTCAGATAAGTAGTTAATTTCCTTCAGTTGCGCCTTAACATCTGACTACAGAGTGATCTGCTCTTGCAATATTGTTATTCAAAGACATTTCTGATTTAGATATGATCATTTTCACAAAGTAGTTTGGGAGCGGGGAACTACTTTTTCAATGTAAACTATAACATTTTCTTAAGGGTAGCTTGGTCAACTATATTTTCAGAGGAGCTTCCCTAACACTGATTATTGATTAGCACGCTCCGGCCTCCCTTCCATGACCGTGACAATGTGCTGAATTCACTGCACACTTTCCACATCTGTGACACATACTGAAATGACAAGCATGAACGTCTAATTGATTGGATTAATTGCTAAGTGGTGATTCATAATTGAATTTGACTTGATTAAATACCCAGGGTAATTGTAATGAAATACACATTACATAAGTGCTCAGGAAAAAAGGCGTCCAGCCTTTGTCTGCTACTCCCAGTTTCAGATACACCTGCAATGCTAAATCATAAGCGTCTCACTGGATACCGCCAGGCTGGAAATGTTTTGTGCTGTTTTTGCAATTCCTCAATGTGGATATATATCTTTTGCTTTGGGAAAGGTTGTAATATTTCACGGCTTACAGTGAGAAGTGGCTCAGTACGCACACAGGAATGGGGGAGGGAGAAGACAATTTGAAGGGAAGGTTGAAATACGGTATCAGCAAATATTGTAATTTCATTTTGATAAGGCCATGCTTAAAAACAGGGATGGTTCATCCACAGGAAAGACTTGTGGTTTTATTTTATCTATCCCTAACTTTGGGATGCTCCCCGACAATCATTAGTGCCTCCCACAACAGAAGATATCTGCAAATTAGAACAGGCGCAACACTCCCACAATGCACCGAGAGCCTTGATAATACAAACCTCTCTGCAGTTACTTCCTGAAGTGCAGTGTGTGTTTTTTTTTTTATTCTCTGCCTTGTCAGAATTTCCTTTCAAACCCATCTGATCAGGTCGAGTCTCATCACGCTGTCACCCCAGCTCTCTTTTCATTAGTCTAGCGCTCTCCGTTCGCCTAGCCAAGCAGAAGAACTCAAACACATGCGCAAATTAAATCGACATCCAAACTCACTGCGATATACAAAGCAATTTAAATGATATTCATTAGAGCGATGACAAGTCCTGATGAGCCTTTCGGGAGGAGAGCACTCCTTCAGCTTTTTTGCCGACTCTGTTTCATGGCCACTGAGGCGTGACGGACGTCACTGCACCTTCACTTAAAATACCCACAACACGGAGAGGTTCCTTCCCTCTGCACACACCTACCACTCCTCCCTTGTCCCCTCTGTCTTTTTAAAACAGAGAGAGCCTATCCATGGTTTACAAACTGACCCCATTTAGAAGGTGCATTCTTCACCCCTGTTTCCACTCTGTTTAGTATTTTTTTTCTACCATGCTTCTTTTTTCATTATTGAGATTATATTTATGTCCGTGGCAATTAACTGCTGTCAGCTGTTCTAATGTATAAAAACGCCAAGATGTATTTTCTTCAGCTTCTTCTTCTCATTCGGACATGAGCCAATTCATTTAGGCTTTTTCGCGCAGCCCTTAATTAACCCCTTCAGGACTGAAAATATGTCTAATGCCAGTGATTGAGGCCAAGCTTGAAATAACCCAGGCAGCACCACAGCACTGGTAAAGACTTCTGTGGGAAAGATAGGCTGATTACTGCTGTCCTTTGTTTGGTCTGTATGCATACATCCCATCATTCATTTGCATTTGATTGTGGAAAAGCAGAGGCAGTTCTATCATAAAATGTCTAGCATATGTAATGTGTTTTCTACATGGTTCCAAGCCTGTGAGCCTTTCCAAGATTGCCCGTCCTTTGTTCCGTGATAGCTTCAGCACTGCAGACATTTGGTCTGATGTTGTAATCAATTTGTGCGACCAGACGTGGTCTGGACGTGTGTTAATTAAGGTGCTGGTGGGAGGAAATAATTTAAGCGTGATAATGAGCTCTAAGAGGACTGGTGAGCGGTTGTCATCCCAGGAGCTCAGCGACAGAGAGGATCTCAGATTGGGACAGGATCACCCCCCTGTTTAACCCCTAAAGTTACATACTGTTGCCATCTCGTGGGACACATCTCATGATATCACTAAACCTACCCATCAAAACAGATCACAGAATTCACATTTGATGTTAGTCCCTTTGATATTACCATACCAATGCAATCTCATTGAGATATCACTCAAAGCAACAAATTCAATTAAATGTTTTATTAAAAACGTGGATAAATGTGCAATTTCTTGTTTATGTTATTTGGGAGTAATCAGAAATGTGTTGCAATGTTGTCAAACATATGTAATCATATCGCATACAATTAACTCACTGTCTTGTCTCTTGGTTCATTTCAAATATTGATGGAACTAAATATGCACACCTAGGAGCAAATCCGTATGCATCTCCGATAGACCATCTATTGCCATTATCTTTGCTGAGGCAACAGTATTAGGATCAAAATGCACCACAATATGTGCTAAAACAGTTATTTATTTCTATTTGTGTTATTGGCACAATCATAATGAAGATTGTGACGCCATCAAGGCATATGTTCGCTCTGGCTATTAAAAGGAAAAAAATAACTCTTCATATAGAGTGTGTGGGGGGGGGGGTCATGGATTTAAACCAATAATATATTAATGCCTTAGGGGGAGGGACGGGTGGTGTTTGACCCTGTATACTCGTGTAGCCCTGAACATACTCCAGTGTAGGAGATAGTGATGGACATCACTCCAGGGGGTGGGATGGGGACCGGGGGTCATTTTCAATGGTGCTGAGCACTTTCCCTTATCGCCCAGCTTCGGCTGTCTGACCCCTGACCTGGGAAGATATTTCCACATCGGAGGCTGAGAGGAGACAGCTTCCTCACATTGGTTAATGGGAGAAAAAGCTTGGGAGAACTGAATCCGCCCTTTTTGTGATCACTGGGAATGATAGGAACGAGAGCCAGTTACAGATCCATTTCACTGATAAACTGACTCGTCCTCTTTCTTAATAGCGTCTCACTTAAAATGTTGCCACCAACCGTCCTGGTCAGCTATGTATTACTCCTGAAATCCCAAACAGTAGTAGAAAGAGTAGGCCTATAGTAAACTATGATCAACAGCAACAGCAGAAACAACAGCAATTTAACAGTAAGACAACAACCATCATGTAGTCATGGTTATAGTTATCGTGAAGCCCTTAGAGGTTGTAGCTGCAGGGTGTTTGCAGGTTTTTTGAATAAGAAGGATATACATGAAGAGGCAACAGTAACGTAAGCAGTGTACAGGCGAGGTACCAGACACCATCACATCTTATCCGATGAAAGCTAGAGCAACAAGCCAAGCACATTTTCAATATGGTTTTCTATAGGCTAGGGCTAGATGTCATCTTTCTGCAACTGAAAATATTATATTTAGCAAGGGATACATTTTGAACTCAGCCACCAATATTGTCTTACAACACATCAGGGGAGAAAGCAAGCCTTTGAAGGTTCAAAGAGGTGATTGTGTTGATTGTGTTGTCCTAACGGGATCCATGAGAGGTGTGAGTTTGGGACTGGTGATGTATTTCCTGGAACTTGAAAAGATCTAAAGGCTGGCCTGGGAACAGATATCAGATATCAGTTCAATTGGAGCTCTTCTGTTCCCTACTCTTGGTAGGGTGGCAGCCTGCAGCCATTAGCTGACCCCTGTGCAGGGTTCACGGGGGTGAGTGACAGCAGAACCAGGACCGTGTTTGTGTAACTAGACAGGAGGACTGCGGGAGAACATCGCTTGACCCTTCAAAACTGGACGTTTTACCGAAAGATGGTCATTTCAATTCCCAGACCAGGTGCTGGAAAAATAAGGGGGAATTGGTATAGCAACTGGACGGCTACTGGGTTCACATCCTAAAGACATTCCCCTACAGTTGGGCCCTTGAGCAAGGCCCCTAACCCCACAACTTGCTTTTCATCCAGGGGTGTTGCCCTGCAGCTTGACCCTGTGCTCGTCTCAACTGTATACCGTGATGTGTGATGTCTTGAGAAGGGAGGAGAAAACACATTTCCGTTGTTGGCTACGTTACGGACAATAAAGTTCTATTCTATTCTATACAAAGTGCGAGTGACGTGTCAATTTTACTTCCGTATTCCTTGTTTTGTAGGCTAAGAATGAGCCTCAAATTTGCATCGTCAGTGTCTAGAACTACACACATAAACTATAAATCTTTTGACAGCTCACCGGTCTACAAACAAACATTTTTTGTTGCATAAAAAAATAACTTATGGCAAGCAAATATTCAGCAAAAAAAACAATCTGCGTAATCTAAAATAAAACACATAAAACGGCCTGTGACTGACGGGTTCCTACCATCCTGTAAATCCTCAGCTTGAGCAGGCACGCTCTGGCTTGCTATCAAAGCAGCAGGTTAGGAGATGTAGTCCAAATTAGGCTTCTCTAACTTTCAGCAATGTGTCTTACTTGTTGATCGTCATAAAAGGCATGGGTCAATACACAATTACGTGTATGATTGTATACAGTATATGCAGTGTATCTCTTAAATGACCTTGTTTTCATGATACATTTGATGATATAATCTTGAAGTCTAGTCAAGCGATTATGGGTATGTATGACATAAGTATGACATACTTTGAACACGTCACTTTCATAGCGTATTCTCACTCTAGATATCGTAATTGCTCATCCCCTTTACCAATGTGTGCTATGGTAGTGCCAACACAAATCACTGGCTACATTTATGTTGCCATTTAATTATTATCTGTGTTGTTAGAAATAATGAAAACTTACCTTCGGGTATCTTCCCAGCTCACTGGTAGACGGCATGGTTTGGGTTACATTTTTTCTGGTGTGTATCATGGTTATAGTACAAAAGTGTCATAAATGTAATAATTAACTAGAAAAGTACATTTCCTGAAGAAAATGTGGTGTCCTTTCTAGATTGTGAAGGATCTATTGATTGATAGGATAGAATAGCTGTTGGTGGGTTATTTTATACACATTTTTGCTCATTTTTATAGTTATAGTTGATAAACGTTTTAAAGAATTTAAAGTTAGGATAGCCTGACCATGTGAAAGTTGGTTTGGTGTCTCGAGCTCGAACGGTTCAAGAGTTACTATTGGTGAGTTATTTAATGCTAATTTACCCACATTTATATAGTTATAGTTGATAAAAGCTAAGGAATTTGAAGTTAGGATCACTGAAGGTTTTAAAGTTGGTCAAGGAGCAGGACTGTATAGAACACTGTAGCTACCGCCGGATTCCTACACTGTGGTTCTCATTCAAACCTATGTTCATTTAGGCACATTTAAAATGGTTATAGTTCAGAAATAATCTATAGTATCAAAAAGCTTTTGATAAGCAATCTAAGTTGCGAGAGTCTACACACTTGGAAGTTTGTTTAAGTTTGCTTAAATCGTTTAAGGGACAGAAAGGATGGAAGAAAATAGTAACAAAAAGACTCTAAGAAATGTAAAGCTGTGATTTGCCTTCAACAAGCACACCTAATGAGTACTGTCTTGCATTTGCCCAGGTTAGCAGCACTAGGTAGCTAACATACATGTATGTGGGAAAGCTAGGCACCCCTCGACACTTACTTAGCTAGCTAGCTAACCGATGCTGAGCAAGCTAGCTAGCTTCCTAACCGAGTCAAATCAAGCTTTGAGGGAAAAAATGCAATAGGTACATTACTGAAACAAGCTTGGCTAGCGAACTTACTGCATTTCCATCAAACTCCGTTAGACAGCAGTTCTCTGCACCACGCAACAACTCAACCAGAGCTGTTCCTTCCGGTTCCAGTGGCCATCATAAACCCTTCCATTTCCACCAGGCAGATGAGTAAGTAAAGTGCATGACCAGTGTCATGAGGACAGTACTGTGGCTATGATGACAGCAGTATAAATGCACAATTTCAGTGTGTCCCTGGGGTCTCCATTTCCTCACGTTTCAAAGACATGCTGGAATGACGTTGTTACCAAGGCAAATTCAAATGGGTTAATATAGAAATAAAGCCTTTGCAAATACTGAACATTTTCAGCCATGAAACTATTCCTGTTCTGTGAAGACAGTATGCCAAACAATAGTAGAATTTTGTGTTCGCTTGTATGTGTGTGTGTGTGTGTGTGTGTGTGTGCACTGCAGGTGCTTATGTAGGCTTACGTGCATGTAATTCTATGTAGGTCTATATGTGTCGTGCAGGCCTAGTAAGTGAGTCCTGAGGGCCATTTCTGTCTTATCTAGGGTGATGATCCGTGGTGTAATATGGCTTGCATATCTTTATGGTCTTTGTTGTTACGGAGAGGTTATGTTAGTCCCCTGTTCTGCAATAAAGAACACAGGTGTCATTATTCTATTGAAACCACACACACATAGCATATGTTTCTCTGTGTGAGTGTATGTGATTCTTTTTTGTGTTGTGGGGAAGTGTGAACAGTGTTTGTGGCGTTTAGAGGAAATTACCCCCCACGCTCCTTGGCCAGAGCAGATAGTTCCCCTAAGCTGCATGGCATATTGATTTCTTGTTGTGAGGAGTGCTATTCAAGCCCCATTTAAGATTTCCATCCCGCGTGTAGCCCTGAGCACACCACAGCCACGTAAATGAAGGAAATTGCACATTCATCACACACGTTATTTTAAGATACTTTGGTAACGTGACGGCCGGAAGATCTACGGTGGTGCATTACAAGCCGCCGCCCCCACTCTTCCTCCGTTCCTCTGTCTTCCCCACCCCCTCTCTCCTTCCCTCTCTCTGCAGGCTGGGGTAACGGTCAGGTCAGCGGGACACGCCCGTGATTTAGACGCATGCCAGTATTTTTCACATTAGTATTTTGTTTGTGTTAAAAGAGAATTTACCGGTCCTCCTTAAATTAGCATGTCTAATGGGACTGCTTCCAAGGTGAAGGTGTTGCTGGATAAGTGAATTGTTAGGCATGTAAATAACACAGGTTAAAGAACTCCCTTCAAGATCAAAGGCCTCTCCAGACATTGTACAACATGGGGTCAACGGTGGAGAATAAATCCAGGCCTAGCGGGTGTGTGTGCGTGTGTGTGTGTGTGTGTGCGCGTGCAATTCCATGAGCCTGCTGGACAGCATATTTCACGCCATGTGTACGTGTACGTTTGTGTGCAACCTGAATGCCTGTGTTTCCATTTTCTTATCATTTTAAATCACTATAGCCTAACAGTAGAGCGTGACACACGTCTCAATCAGAATGATTTCCCCCCCTATCAATGTCTGGAATTACTTCTGAAAACGTGGCTTCACTACATGGAATGCTTTTGTAGTACATTTTTCATAAACACCCAATAGAACAAATGAAATGAGAGCCGCAGTATTCATAACCTTGAAGGGCCTAAAAAAACGTCCTCGGGAGAACAGTGAATTGCTAGCTGGGAAGGAGAATCACGTCGTACTTGTAGACGTGTGTTTTTCTGTTGGTAGGGCTTTGTCTGTGTTATGCAGTGTGGGTCCATTGTGCAGTGCATTACACCTGATGAAGCTATCTCAATCTGCGGTACACTGCAGCCGCATTAAGGGTCAAGTCTGAGCAGCTGAAAGTCGCACATCGGCTGCTCCGTACTGTACGCTCCTCCCGGGAGGATGTCGACGTTTACGTGGTGTTGGCTACAACGCGGCAGTACTGTGCTAGCACGTAGGAACATATCCAAAATGCAAGTAAGATGTTAGTCTCCATAGCATATTTGAGCCAGTTCATTCCTTTCATCCAACATGGATATTTCCTTTTCATATTTTGGCATAGTACTCATAACACGCAAAATGTCATTTTATCCAAAATCCGGCACACGTGACCATTTGTTCTTTTGATACTAATTTTAATCCGCACACCTATCTGTAGACATGAAGCCTGTAGTCTGAGGGATTGTGGGGAATACATAGTGAATAAGTGTGAGTGTGTGTGCGTGTGCCTTCAGGCTACACATTGTCTCATACACGCCTGTTTTGAACCTTAATAAGCCCAGCCTACTCTGAGCTCCCTGGATGTGAGAGGGGAGAGAAAATGCTTTTCTTACACTTCAATTTCACGCATATTTTCTTTTGCGACTAATGAGAGCCTTAAATACGGCGCCAGACGTCAGGCACGGCTGTGAAGGCTGACATTTTCACATACAGCGGCACCTTGTCACCGCGGATGAAGTCCCTCTACCTGGCAGCTGAAGGGTGTGTGGGTGTGTGTGTGGTTGTTGGTCTATAACTGTGTGTCGGAGTTTATCAGTGAGGTGGTTTTGGTGACAGGACCTGATGCAAAACATATTCAGCAGCTAAAAGAAGAAAACAGACCACGAGGATAAAATATGAAGTTGAGAAACAATCCTCCATCCGTCCTTCTCCACCTCCTCTATTGTGAGCGAATGCCCTGCTTCATGGAGAGGCAATGGGCCTAGTGTCTGTACCCAACTAACTAACTGTCCTGATAGACTGCATTTAATTGTTGTTGCGCATAGCTGAGGACTCGAAAGCCGCGTGCTCATCATTGCTGCATTGTTGTCATCCTCCATGAGGCCTAAACAACGGTCTCCTCTCTCTTTTTCTATGTTTAAAATCTACTGTACACACAAAATGGAAGTGGGGGTTAATTACAGAGCGGGGAATAAAATGGTGAAAATGAGACAGCTAGTGCCAGGGTTTATGCAATTATCTGCTACATCCAGTCATGGAGATGAAGGGGGAAGGGCAGATCTCCGTTCACATACTGTTGCGTTTGCGAATGGAGATGCCACACAGCTAGGAGTTACCTGCTGTTCAGTATTCACTATGTGGTTTCTATTTCCCTTTTCCTATGTGGCCCAACACATTGAAATGGAGACGATCGCAGAAAGGAACACGTATGACTGATACGCACACTTGATGGACATGTGATACTGGTGCCACCGCTATAGTGTTTGGGTGGTGTCTGTCTCTGAGGCTCCCCATAGTGGCCCCTGATATGGCCCATAGGCTATTCCTGTTCCAGGCAGGGCTTTGTGGAGACACACAGGATGATGGTGTGACAGCTTTCATCTTCTGCAGGGCCCTGCCACTCACTGTAAACTCGTCTGGAACTCATCACCGGCCAGAAACACTTTTCAGTTTAATGTGCTCATTAGAAAACGCACAGCACCTACATAATCGTGAGCCACGACACACAGTGTTATTGCAAAAAAAAAACGGTTTCCTTTTAATGCTGCAGTAGAAAAAAAAGGTTATATGAAGTCATATAATGGGTGCTTCATTGTCAACAACAACAACAACAACAAAAAACACGGCACAGAATGCATAACAGTGTCTGTGCTGTTTACATGCCAATATTTTACACCTAAGATGTCCTTACACTGGCAGCTGTCAGTTACTTCAGCAAATGAACTGCCAAAAAAATGGAGCAGAACTGTCAATCAGAGGTGAGGTAACTATGGTTACCTTTCATATCCCCAAAAGATAACGCTGCAGTGCGGAATTGTGGGAGAGTAATTAGACAGAGAAAAAAAAAAAGAAATACCAATCCAAAGGCATCCTACGATATGAAACAACAACCAAGAGTGCTTATAAATAAAACGTGTGGAATTCTCCATTATTTCATAAAGTAACATCTGTTGTACAACCTTTTGTCTTGTACTAGAGGTTTAACCCTTTGAGCACGAGGTGGTAATAAAAGAGTTCTGGGTAATTTTGTTCCTCTTATTTTCATATCATTGGATTAAATAACATATTTTACAAAACTATTGTGCAAAACAATTTCATTCATGTCTTCATATATTGTGCACCAGTAGATAGTCATACTCCTCTTAAATTAAAAATATAAAAATGATGCATAATTTAGACAGGAATTAGTATATATGTTTTTAGATACATTTTTACACAGACCTGAATTCATAAAGGTCCCTGATTTAAACAAAGTAAACGACTTCAGATTGAGATTTTGCATCACATACGATGCATCTTTAGAGATTGGTTGTTGGACAGGGACATATGGTGCTTTCATTGTGCAGCTTACAAACCACACAATAGCTTGGTCAATTCCAATCTAAAATAGTTTGTTTTGAGAAGGGTTTTGGATCATTCGGGTAGAAGTGCTTGGCCGTACTCAGAGGGTTAAATTTCAGATGCTGACACCAGCACATAAAGATCACATTAACAAAAAGAGAGGGAAAGAGAGAGAGAAAAGAAAAGTGCACCAGATTTAGTTAACCAAATGTTCAACTAAACTGTTTCATTTATGCATGCAGCTTATCGCATCTCAAAGGATGCCAGAATATAAAGAAATCAAATCCAATTTACACAACTTTCAAATACATACCACTTCATTTTAAAATATTGTTCAACCTTCATTTGTTTTATCAGTGACAACAGCACCTCTTTCTTCAACACTGCACATTTAGAAAATGACCGTCTTTTCATAAAAAGGAGAGCATAAACAAACAAAAGCTTCTTGGGCCAGAGTGAGTCTCCCTTTTAAAGAAAATCAGAAACCATGTGCCGAAACTAAACAGTAGTTCCACGGCATCTTTGTGCAGTTTCATCACTTAATAGTTTTTAGTCCTTTTTTTTGAAAGAAATGTCTGTGAAAGGCTAAAGATAGACCAAGAGAGAACGGGAGAGAGAGAGAGAGAGAGAGAGAGAGAGTGCAGCATGTCCACAGCTTAGTGCTACTGTTTCTCAAGCTCACACACATACATAAGGTGGTCCTCTGGGGATTTCCCATGGGTCTTGCTCAGGTGGAGCTTGACTGCGTGCTTGCTTGCAAAAGTCCGGTTGCAGAGCGTGCACTGATACGAGGTGCTGCTGCCGTCCTCGTCAGGGGAGGGAGACGGGGAGTGGGCGTGGGAGAGGGAGTGAGGGTTGGAGTGGGAGTGGTTGGAGAGCAGTTTTTCAGACAGGCTTTTGGCGTGACGTGAGATCTGGCTGACAAGCTGCTCTCCAGACAGTTTGGCCAGGTCTCGGAGTCTGAAGCCCAGGTGAGACTCCAAGTGGTTGACGTAGGTGGAGGGGGAACGGATCTGAGAAGCACAGTCGCTGCAGAAGAACACTGGGTGGCCTGAGTCCAGGTTCTTTAAGAACTTTGTCCCTCCGGTTCTCCTCAGCTGGTACTTGACGTTGGCCAGCCAGTGGCTGATGGTCGTCATGGAGAGGCCTGTGAAACGGGAGATGTGCATCCTCTCCTGGGGGCTCAGGTCAGACATCACGTACTTCCCATCGCCAGTCTGCCGGAGGCTGGCAGTAAACTGGGCCTGTAGGATCAGCAGGTGTTGGGGGTTCCAGTTGGACTGCCGGCCCTTGCGTTTCTGGGCTGGAGAGATCTCCTCTAGCTCCTCTTGAGTGGAACCCTCGAGGTCAGACCTTTCCGACAGGCTGGTGGGCGTGGAGGACTTGGAAGCTTGACTCTCTGTGAGGTTTCTCAGCATGTCTGATATGTCAGACAGGGCGTTCTCACGCAGCGGGGAGTTGGACATGAACGAGGCCACAGCGGACGAGGCCTTGGCCATGGTGGCTGTGGAGGAGGGGGAGCCCGAGGAGGGTGTTGATGTGGATGACGACAGGGCAGCCGAACCCAGGGAGCTACTCTTTTCATTCTTGCCTTTGGTCAGGTCTATTGGCTGGTCGTTGTTGACGTGGTAGAAGTAGCGGTCTAAGTGCTCGTTGTTTTTTTTGGTCTGAGCTGGGGTGGAAGCGGCGACCGCGGCCTTCTCTGCCAGGCTGTTGCTCATCTTGAAGAGCATGCTCATGGGGTCCAGGGATGGCAGAGCAGGCTTGGCCGCCTTACCCAGGTGGACGTTCATCACGGACTGAAGCGCACTTAGAGGATTGACGAAGGGCTGCTCTGGCGGGTGGTCTGTAATAATGGCTGTGCCGCCACACAAGGCAGAGATGGGGGATTTGACAGCAGACTCCATTCCATTCTCCAGCGACTCCTTCATATTGGCGTCACCGTTACAGTCTTTGTGGCTGCCTCCTCCGATGCTCTCGGGGGTTTTAGACCCTCTCCTCCCTTTAGGGGACTCCCCTCTGGCTGACTCCCCAGCCTCGCTGCTGCAGGGGGAGGGTGTGGCTTGTCTCATTGGGGACGCCCTTACACTGGGCTCCCGCATCTTCTCCTCCACCTTGGCTACTTTCTCAGTCACCTTCTTCACCAGCTCCTCCATGGCGTGGAAGTTGTTTTTGGGGAGAGGAGAGGTCTGGCGGCTGGGCGGGGAGATCAGAGGTTGGTTTTTGGCATTTTGGAAAAGGGTCTCTCCTCCAGGGAACATGTACTTCAGGGCTGAGCTCTTCCCTGAGTTGGCCAGTGAGAGCTTCATGATGTTTGGGAGCTGGTATGCAGCATGGATGCTGGGGTAGCCCCCCCAGCTGGGAGCACCGTTCTGTGCTTTGTTGATGGCTGATGTCACTGTGTTCTCCAAGGACTTCAGGATGTCAAACCCTCCCTTAGGGCTCTCCTCCAGATCCTCCTCTGTTAAGTAAGAGTATTTGGAGGAGATATCAAATTTCTCCTCTGTCTCGTCATCTCCGGTTTTCTTGTCTTTGCTGCTGTTAGCGGTTTCCTTCATACATTCCTCTTCCTTCTCCTCCTTCTTAATCTCCACAGCCATGGCAGGGGAAACACTAGAGGGAGGAGGTATGGGTGGAGGAGGTGGGGAGAATGCTGTGGCTGCCAGTGGCACAGACTGGAATTTCTCCTCACCAGCAGAGATGATGGGGATGGGTGTTGGGGGAGACTCCATGATGGGCTTGCCTTTCTTAATAGCAGAGTTTGTGACCTTGATGAAGTGACCGGTCACCATCATGTGTGCTGTTAGCTCCTGAAGTGTGTCGTGGGAGCTGCCACATTCCATGCATTTCAGGATCTGGGACTTCCTGGACTCGAACTGCCATGCATAACTGGCTCCATTCTGGTGTCCGTAACGGTTGTTTGGGGTGATGTAGGGGTTGGATGCCTTCTGGAGGGGGTCATAAGGGTCATTTAGGGAGGGTTTGGGGGTGCACCCATTGGAGTCTGGGGAGCTGGGGATGTCGAGCTCAATGGGGGCTCTCTTCCGGGCGGAGGAGATGATCTTGGCTGCCACAGGAGTCACTGGCTCCTTCAGAGGAACTTTCTGGTAGTGTTTTGTCTTAATCATGTGGACACTGAGGTCCTGCAGAGACTCAAAGGAATGTCCACAGTACATACACTTCAGGACCTTCTGAGCATCTTCTTTCCCTTCCATCTCCAGGAGGGATCGTTTACGTGGCTTGGACCAGCGCTTGGTGCCGTCGCTGTCTGTCTCGTGGTTGTCATCGCGGTAGTGGCCTGTCTCATTCATGTGTACAGTCAGCCCCACCAGCGTGTCGTAGGCAGCACTGCAGTCCTTGCAGCGGAACTTACTGGCACCTGTGAAGATGGAGCCGTAGAGCTTCGTGCTCTGACGGTAGAGCTGCACGGTGCTGAATATGTTGTTTTGCTCCGCTGCTGGGAGGTTGAGCCGGTTCTGGTTCTGAGAGACCTGCTGGAGGGTCTTGGCCACGGCGGACTGGTGCCAGTCGTAACCATTGCCATTGCTGCCACAACTGCTGCTACTGCTACTGCTGCTGCTGCTGTGGCTGCGTGGAGGTTTCTCCACCGCTGGCGGCTGGGTGAGGTTGAGGTTCAGAGACGACCAGTAAGAGTTGGTCAGGAAGCTGGTGTAGATGGCCTTCATCTGCTCCAGGCTGTCTGGCCCGGTGGTGGCGCCGTCCTCCGTGGCTACAGCTGTGCTGGTGGCCATCGTGACAGAGGAAGATGGCGACAAGGGCGTTAGTGGCACCTTCGCGACCTCCTCCTCATTTCTGAGAGAGGCACTCTCAAAGTCTGACATGCGGTCACTGGACTCACTCAGGTGAGACTCATTGTCCAACTCATGGCCGGAGAAGTCGGCCACGGGGGAGTCGTGGAAACCAGGCCGGTCATTGAAAAGGAAGTCCTTGTCTTGGCACATGTACTTGACCGCAGGCTCCTCCTCCCCGCCAGAGTCCTCCCCTTCCAGGTCCTCATCGAGCAGGGCAGCCTCCTTCTCATCCTCAGGGGCATACGCTGGGGAAACAGAGAGAGAAACAGATAGAGGATTGTTATTACCACAGCACACCATGTCTAATGATGAAGATCTCCAATTTGGCATTCTTGCGATGCCTTGCATATCAGAAAGCTGATAGAAGTACTGGAATGTTCTTCCCATATCAGAAAAGCAAAGCAATCACAGACAAGACCACTTCATATCATCAACTGTTGCTGTAATTCCATTTCAACTTCCCCATTGCATTTACATTGTTTTCCAAATTGAGTAAAGTCCCTCCCTCCCTCCCTCCCTCCCTCCCTCCCTCCCTCCCTCCCTCCCTCCCTCCCTCCCTCCCTCCCTCCCTCCCCCTTTGTTCTTTACTGCAGAGACTGAGAAAGACAGAGAGAGAAGAGGGAAAGGAAATGGCTCTTCAAACACAACTTGCCACCTTATTCTTCTCAAGGGGCAACAGCTTGAAATTAAAACTAAATTTGAAATTAATGAAGCACATTCTGGAGGTGGCATTCGTTTCTGAAGTAATAAATGACTTGTATCAACCTCCGAGACAGCAGTTCCTGTCTGTCAATTAATATGTCTTACGCTTCTTCTTCAGCCTCTAATGCATTTCTTAACAGACCCACTCGCCATTTAAGCATGCATTTTCACTCATTACACGGCACGGGCTCGCCTACTTGTAAATAAAAATGAGCGTATGTACGTTTCCAAAGCCAAATCTCTCCGAGCAAAACACATTTACTTCAATTGCAACAGATGAGAAAGTTGAGTTATTATTTACAGTTTAGCCCGGAGAGTAGACTTTCAATTTATATTCAAATCCCTCCTGTTTAAAACAATCAAATGTGGATTGCAGTGAGAAGGAAAGATACAAATAATTTTTTTTTAAAAAAGCACTTCCTATCATTGTGCAGACACATACACATATTTGGCGATGGAGGCTGTCGGCCTGGAAGACAAGCTGAGATGATAGACAGGACATTGGGATAATTCCGTACATTCCTGACCATTCCTGATTCCTAGCTGTGCATCATTCATTGTCCAGGTATGTAAACTAAGGGCAAGAATGACACTGACCATGGTGTCCCAGTGCACACACTAACAACTGCTAAAGGTCACTTGAATATGAATGCTCTCAACAGTCAGAGCATTATCTATAAGAAACCTATAAATCACGCTTCAATAAGGGGACACTATAGCAACAACAACAAAAAAGCAATCACTTAAAAGAATGGACGTTTTTTTTTTTACTAAAACGTATCCGAGCTTTGTGGAGAAAGCCACAGCCTCTTCAAAAGGTACAGTTCCATCTGGTGACATTAGGGTAGCTACCTCCAGAACCTGCCCGCCATGTCACACAACACTCTCCAGTAGTGTTACTGCTGACTTCTATCTCGGAGCGGTACTGAAGGTGTGAGCACACTGCATCAGCCCAGACGCAGGGGGGGAAAAAAATCTCTGTCATTGTCAGGGGGCTCATTCTGTTGCCTTTGGCAGTGTGGTGCTGTGGGATAAACAGATGTACTGAAACACGCAGCAGCTCCCGGGCGTTGCGCCGCAGTAGAAACGCTGTGCCTCCGGGCAGTCTTCCGTAGCCTTTCGACTGAACGAGCGGGCTGCTTAATGTTCAATCTCGCACATCGACACGCAGCAAGTTGGAATCGGTTACCTCGTGTGTGTGCTAGTGTACAGGATTTATACAACATAATACATTGGTGAAACAACTACTGAGCCGGAAGGAAATGTATTCTTACAGACAATTATTTTGGTAGCATTTCTACTTCAAATGTTCCAACATTTCTGAAGAATGTCTACGACTTGTCACATAAATCTTAGGGATTACAAATAGTTAACTGGGCAGGTCAGTTAAGAACAAATTCTTATTCACATTGACAGCCTACCCCGGCCAAACCCTAACGACACTGGGCCAATTGTGCACCGCCCTATGGGACTCTCAATCACAGCCGGTTGTGATACAGCCTAGAATTGAACCCGTGTCTGTAGTGACTCCTCTAGCAATGAGACGCAGTGCCTTAGACTGCTGTGCCATTCGGGAGCCCCAGAGTAGCCCATAGAAACGTTTACATTTAGATGCATAATGGACATCTGCCATTTTGTGAACAGATGCAGCGATGCTCAGAAAAGCACAATTGGAATACTGAGCAGGAAAATATGGGACATCTTAACATGTAATCCAATACCACACACAACTCAACAGGCAACCCTGATCAGGCCATGCACACACACACACACACACACGCACACACTGCCATCTGTTCTGAATCAGCCAAAACGACAGCTGTTTAAGAGAAGAATGCCTTTGCTCAGGAAGCAGTCAGAACAGCATACACATCGAGGCCAAACACCCATGTGAAATCTCCTTCCTCAAAATACAACCCAGACTTAAAGCTGTTAAATGTAATTAAAACACACACGGAGAAAGAAGGCATGGGGGAGGGTCATTTTGACACCGAAGCCAATAAATCTGCAGTGCAACCTTTGCTACCGCACTAAATATAAACGTATAGTTCACCTAAAACATCATTGCAACACTGATTTTAATGTCATTAAAATGTGCAACTGAAATCACAGCGAGAGGCCAAAGTAATATGCATCTCTCTGTGCCAATGCCAAGTCATTTTCCTACTGAACCTCCTACCTCCCTCTCAAGTGTGAACAAACCAGCCAAAACACTAACCTTGACCTGAATATGACAGAACAAAAACCAACTGTGTGTGTGTGTGTGTGTGTGTGTGTGTGTGTGTGTGTGTGTGTGTGTGTGTGTGTGTGTGTGTGTGTACGTGCGTGGGTGTGTGGGTGCATGTGTGTGCGTGTGCGTGCGTGCGTGTGCCTACGAAGACAATGAAAGAGATACTGAAAGAGAAAGGGAGGCATTTGTGTGAATGATTCCGTTATTAACATGTGTCT
>NC_092172.1:11211720-11224220 GCF_045791955.1 Oncorhynchus clarkii lewisi
TTTGATTGATTTGCTTTGCTCAAGGTTCACAGACAAGTGGAGGAGCATTGTGCTGGGAGACGCTGACTAAGATGTTCCGGAATAAAAGCAGTGTTAGTCGAGGCATTCCCCACGAACCCATGACCAAAACCCCTACTATGTCGGTTTTGTACTCATTTTGGATTCCCTAACCACGGTTAGTATTTTGCTTTTATCACTCTTAACTAAAACCCACATAAAACCACGGAAATAGTCGGTGTTGAAACCTAGACTGTCAGACACGTCGAGCATTGACACGGAGTGCCGTGTTTCTCAAAATGACCCCGTTCAGACAGGTCCTCCGACACACCACACAGCTCTGAACGGACTTCCCCCTGAGAGACAGTCTTACTGTGAAGTTCACAAAGGCAGAGACAAGGTCAACATTTTTCCAGTTGGCCTGAATGACTAATAGAGACCTGGTTTCTGTGTGAAATGCTGGCTAACAGTAGTGGAGGCACGAATCATTAGAGCAAGCGTTTTTCTCTGTCTTGTCCGTCCCATCACATCTACCACCAAGATGAATAACCCTCAATAGGCCGATGAGTAGTTGATCCGCGGGAATTTGCCCCCGAGTGGCGCAGCGGTCGAATACACTGCATCTCAGCGCAAGAGGGGTCGCTGCAGTTACCTGGTTCGAATCCGGGCCGCGTCACATCTGGGCCGCGATCGGGAGTGCCATAGGGCCGGCGCACAATTGGCCCAGCGTCGTCCGGGTTTGGCCGGAGTCGGCCGTCATTGTAAATAAGAATTTGTTCTCAACTGACTTGCCTAGTTCGATTATATATAAAAAAACAAATATGACTGTTTCTTTCTGTCTCACACACTCCCTCAGCCGCAACTAGAATAGACGTATTTCAAAATGCTTCGCCGGTATCTGACAGAGACCGTGTCTGGCACAGGCATAGTGGTTCACAGAGGATGTGATTACATATTAAAACAGAAACACTAAAAAAGGACCTCGTCATATGCATACAAACTGCCTGTGTATATTAGTCTATCTAGCCAGGGGGTTATGATAATTGACTCCCTAAACATCCATTACTATGCCTCTCTCTGATGCCCCCTGCATGAGACGGCGGCCAATGGAATCACCCCCTGACATTTAGACGTGGGCTGGGCTGGGGGGGGGGGTTATGAGCTGTGCGCCAGCATCCCTTCCAGCACTGTCTCAAAACGGCCCACGGACAGACAGCACACACACTAACCATCAAGCAGAGACGATGATCTCGAGCAAATTGTCTGCCAGCCTCCCTTTGTTATTCAGATGTGCACCACTTGGAGCAGTCACATTCCTAAAGCGCAGGGCAACCAGAGGTCACAGTCGTAGGTTCCCAGGGGGAGGGAGTGGAGGGAGGGATGGGGGACTGCTGGGGTGTACACAGTGATCCAACCAGGGCCGAGCAGGATACATCATTTCCAACATCTCTCATCATTATCTCCTGGAGTCTCTCTGGTATCTCCTGGAGTCTCTCTGGTATCTCTTTGAGTCTCTCTCTGTGTTCCGTCCTTCCTTGCCCCCCCTCTCTCAATGCTCTATCCTTCCCTGTACTGCCCTGCCTCCCCCTCTCTCAATGCTCTATCCTTCCCTGTACTGCCCTGCCTCCCCCTCTCTCAATGCTCTATCCTTCCCTGTACTGCCCTACCTCCCCCTCGCTCAATGCTCTATCCTTCTCTGTACTGCCCTGCCTCCCCCTCTCTCAATGCTCTATCCTTCTCTGTACTGCCCTGCCTCCCCCTCTCTCAATGCTCTATCCTTCCCTGTACTGCCCTGCCTCCCCCTCTCTCAATGCTCTATCCTTCTCTGTACTGCCCTGCCTCCCCTTCTCTCAATGCTCTATCCTTCCCTGTACTGCCCTGCCTCCCCCTCTCTGCTCGAGTCCCACTCATAACAGAATCACAGGACTGTGTCAGTCTACCATTGGAGAGGGCTGCTGGGTAATGGGAGAGAACAGATTTGGCTGTGATCCCTTCAGCCTTGCTGTGCTGTACTTTCTCTGAACACGCACAGACACACACACAGACACCCACACACACACACACACACACACACACACACACACACACACACACACACAAATACACACTCAAACGACAAGCCTGACACAGATAAGACAAACAGAAAACACACAGCATCAAAGAAGAGAATACTGAATTCAAACCCTGATATCCCTTTGTCTCACTGAAACACACCCAGAGAAGGACGACACACACAGACTATAACAAAAATGTTGGAGGGGAAATAATAGCTATTTCCAAACCATAATACCCAGCGTTAAGAGCAGTCGGCTCTGTGATTTAGGTGGTCTGTGGAGATGTCAGTCTCCAGTCCCTGGGAAAGGGAGGAGAGAGCAGTCCTAATGGGGAAGTGGCGGCCAGCTCGGCGCTAGCTCCCAGCTCCCATCCCTGCTCTAGATTTGGTTTGTCACTGGATATCCATTACCTGCCAGTCTCCTCTGATCTCTTTGGACAGCCCTGATCAAAAGATGTCATTTGACCTACTCGGCTCGGCTCGGCCGGGAAGTTAGCGCCGGGCCACGGGGAGGCGCGGGACGACCTGCCCGCAAATAAAACGACAGCATCACTTTAACGTCCCGTCATGTACGGGAGGGCGATTATGATAATGCCAGATCTGTCAGAACACAAACGGACAGAAAGGCAGATCGCCGGCGCTGCCGCTAATGTGGAGGATACAGCCCTCTCCTCTCTCTCTCGTCATAGTCTCCCTCTCCAGCTCGCACACACTCACACTCTTGTCTCTTTCGTTATTGGGCTGGTGTGAAGGTGGAGAGGGAGAGAGCGAGAGGGCTCCAGCAGCTGAGAGGGTGGCCAAGGCTACTGTGGTTGTTTGAGGCTGTGTCAGGTCTAATCTGCTAGCATGCCCTGGGCCCCACTGCATCCTAATGCTGACATGTTTGTTTATACTGATTTAGTCGCGGGATGACGCTCCAGATAGGATTGCGGGCACCTGATTTCTTCTGATATTGCCCGGGCTAAATTTAAAAGGCAGCGTTCCGGGGGTTGAGCTGTGGGCTGGACTGGCGCCATGACTTACAAACACGCATGTCAACACGGGCGCACACACACACACACACACACACACACACACACACACACACACACACACACACACGCACACATCCTCCCACACACTAACAAAAAGAGGCATACACACCCCCAACCACAATGGGAAACTTTGCTGGGCCGTTGAGCAATAAAAGGTATGAAGTGTGTAGCGTTTTAGAGGAAAGAGAAACAGCTAGCAGTAAAGCTGGAAAACAGCCGCACTCCGAGGTCATTTAGACTGCAAAAAAAACACAAACCATTTAGTTTGAGCATTATCTTTTAATTTAATCTTGAATGATTTATAATCCATCACGCAAGGCTTCAGCCACATCCAATTATTCTCCGTGGCTTGATTGACAACAAAGGTGATTTATGAAGCTAATAAAAAGTGATGTGCTCTCAGCTCCCGGTGAAAGTAGCCAACCGGACTGAGACTTTAAAGAGACACTGGGCCCCCTTTCTTTAGGGCCTGCCCACTTCCTGAGTACAGACGAGATCAATAGCCCAGGCCTTTGGGTGGAGAGGGTGTTATGTTGGGTAGGGTGGGGGAGGGGGGGGATACCCCAACAATCACTTAACGATCTCCCCACGTAACAGATAAATCACTCCCTGCATCCCACTCTGGTGTGCCAGAAACGTTGGAAATCAAAATGTCAACCATTCTGACGAGAAGGGCTCTGTGTGCAAGGCCGAGTGGTTATATTATGCTTTAATTCCTCCAGCCGTGGTGTATGTGTCATCTTATTCCGGGCTTTATCGGCTAATGTTCCGCTCAATCACTTGATATTAATGAAAAGCAGAGAGCAGAGGCTGGGGGGGAGGGGGGGGGGCAGAGTTCACATGCATATCAATGCTATTTCCCCGATGTCATTATGAAATATTCAACTGTTTACAGTGATAAGCCATGTAGGCCTACTTAATGAGGCTTTAACCCAGAGTTACAAATAGGCCCTGGCTCCTATTTCTATACAAATCCCTATTCCAGCTCACTCAACATTCACCAAATCTGCATCCATATGAAATGCTGTTCAGAACAACCACATGAGCATGAATAACAGTATAAATGCTGCAGAATTCCAGACAATTGTTTGTTTGCAAAGCAAAAATACATAAACAGTGGTTTAAACGTGTGTGTGTGTGTGTGAGCCCCCCCTTCCCTTGTGTCCTTTATCCTAGCGGAGGTGAAGCTATGTAGGGATAAGCTATGCCAGGCTAGGTGAGAGGAGGGGGGGTTTGAACCGGAGGGCTGACTACTGTCCTAGTAAAGCAGCAGAGAAGCCTCCAACGCACAGCCAGAGAGGCAGAGAGGAGGGGAGCGCTGGGGGACTGGAGGGGAGCGCTGGGGGACTGGAGGGGAGGGTGGGGGACTGGAGGGGAGCGCTGGGGGACTGGAGGGGAGGGTGGGCTGTGCAGGGCCATGCCGTGCTGGGCGCTACGTGCCTGAAATGAAACACAATAGGATGTAAACAGGATGCGTAATTATGACACCACTGATCCAGACTTCACGGCTGCTGGGTGACATAACGTGGTCATACACACACACACACACACACACACACACACACACACACACACACACACACACACACACACACACACACACACACACACACACACATCCCCACACACGCACAAACAAAGAATGAGAGAGAGAGAGGTTAAAACCCAGGATCCTCCGTGCCACAGACCATAACCTCTGCCCACATGCTCTCTAACCCCGTCCTCCTGTGAGAGTACCAGTATATCACATCTCAATAGGTCCCTCACTTTTTAACTGCCACACGAAAATAAGTACCATTTCCCTGCGTCGTTAGAGGCGTGGACATAATGCGTGTCATCCTACATTAGCCATCCTACATTAGCCATCCTGCATTAGCCATCCTACATTAGCCATCCTACATTAGCCATCCTACATTAGCCATCCTACATTAGCCTTCCTACATTAGCCATCCTACATTAGCCATCCTACATTAGCCTTACTACATTAGCCATCCTACATTAGCCATCCTACATTAGCCATCCTACATTAGCCATCCTACATTAGCCTTCCTACATTAGCCATCCTACATTAGCCATCCTACATTAGCCATCCTACATTAGCCATCCTACATTAGCCATCCTACATTAGCCATCCTACATTAGCCTTCCTACATTAGCCATCCTACATTAGCCATCCTACATTAGCCATCCTACATTAGCCATCCTACATTAGCCATCCTACATTGTGTGTGGTAACAAAGCCTTCACATATTTTGTTTTAAATAACAAAGGTAAGCCAATTCATTTGAACATTTTATTTTAAAACTGACCCAGTGTTTCTGTCCAACCCTGTTGGTGTATTTTGAAATGCCATATTGCCTTGTTTTTTCCAAATCTAAAATAATTGAGGAGAAAAAAAAAGTTTAATTTTTTGACGTAATTAAACATATTAATAATAATGAACAATGTATTCATATATCATTCATATGTCATTTCAACATCAGGAAGTCAAATGCCCCAGTAACTGAAGAGGCACACAGAACAAACAGCACTGAAACAAGATCACCCTCTTCACTCTTTGTTTTCTTTCTCTAAACAACACTTCTCGTGTCATTTCCGTAATGAATCACTCCGGTAACATATCTTTTCTGCAGTGATTTACAACAGGAATTAAATTATAAAGCAATATAAAACCGTGAGAAAATAACAGCTATAACGAGCGCATTCCTGGGCTTTGATATTTCATTTGTGGCTAGTTCTAGTCCCGGAAACGTGGAGAATGATGGATAGCCAGTCATCCAAAGCCTTCAACACCTCTTAACATGAGTCGCTCCTCAGAGCCGCTCTGGGAGGGGCCCTCCCCTTGTAGTTTTGGGGGCCGTTGGTGACTTGTTTGGGACGGGAACTGATATAGTATCCATTTCAAAGAGCTGGACATGCCGTTGGTTAGGAGAGGGGTGCGCGGAGAGGGATGAAATATGGCAGGAAGAAGGGATGCCACTTTTAATTATCTAATTAGTGCTTAAGAGCGTGCGTGAGCCGAGTGGGATTTTTGGACCTGCTCTGCCTGCTGCTGCTGCTTCTGCTGCTGCTGAGGGCCTTAAAATGGCTTCTGTGTGTGTGAGAGAGACAGAGTCACAGAGAGAGAGAGAGAGAGAGAGAGAGAGAGAGAGAGAGAGAGAGACAGAGAGAGAGAGAGACAGAGAGAAAGACAGAGAGAGAGAGAGACAGAGAGAAAGACAGAGAGAGAGAGAGAGAGAGAGAGAGAGAGAGACAGAGAGAGACAGAGAGAGAGATAGAGAGAGTGATAAAGAGAGAGACAGAGAGCGAGAGAGAGAGACAGAGAGAAAGACAGAGAGAGAGAGAGAGAGAGAGAGAGAGAGAGAGAGAGAGGAAGACAGAGAGAGAGAGAGAGAGAGAGAGACAGAGAGAGAGAGAAAGACAGAGATAGAGATACAGAAAGAAAGACAGAGGCAGAGAGAGACAGAGAGAAAGACAGAGATAGAGATACAGAAAGAAAGACAGAGACAGAGAGAGACAGAGAGAGAGAGAGACAGAGATACAGAAAGAAAGATAGAGGCAGAGAGAGAGACAGAGCAGCCATCAGAGGCCATGTTTAGACGTTTGGATGCCTCGGCTCCCCCTTTAAACTCTCAATTTACACACAGACCCCGAGGGCCTGAGGCCAGGACCACCAATAACCCAACCACCCCCAATTAGTGTGTGTGTGTGTGTGTGTGTGTGTGTGTGTGTGTGTGTGTGTGTGTGTGTGTGTGTGTGTGCGTGTGTGCGCCTGTGTTTGCGTGAGCATGTGTGTAAACGTCTTTATTTGTGTACAATTTTACACCGCCTTAGGGAGTCTCTCACGAGCAATCAAGCAAGCAAGCACACACACACAAACCAACGGACACACACACACAGACACACACACACAAACCAACGGACACACACACACAGACACACACACACAAACCAACGGACACACACACACAGACACAAACACACACACACACAGACACACACACACAAACCAACGGACACACACACACAGACACAAACACACACACACACAGACACACACACACAAACAATGCAAATGCCTCAAATAAACAAAGAAGCTCCATCAGCTGGCTTAGCCATGCAGGGCTGTGTAGAGCTAAGGACGAGCTGCCGCCTTACATTGTGTGTGTGCAGGATAAAGCACCACAGCCCAGCTTAACCACAAATACAACCACGCAAACAAGACCAGTAGCACAGCAATAACAAGCCCTCAGCTCGCTGTTATGGCGACCAGAACCCAGGTGAACACTGAGCTGACTACATATTGTCACTGGGGGAGGGAAGGAGAGAGAAAAGAGAGACACGCCACCATCGGTTTGTGTGATATCAAACATACTGGCCCCTGACCTCCACCCACTTGCAGAGCCACTAGAAGGGGATTGTCTGGCCTAATTGTCAAGGAAAGAGGCTTCGCCCCAAAGCCACAGGAGGGACTGGGGAACATAAAGGTTGAATCAATTGAATAAATAAAAAACATCCCCAGCCCTGCTCAGCCACGCCAAGGTTTTCCCAACCCAGCCCACCCCATCCCATCCCAACCCAACACAGCCCCTCCCAACCCAGCACAGCCCCTCCCAACCCAACACAGCCCCTCCCAACCCAACCCAGCCCCTCCCAACCCAACCCAGCCCCTCCACAACCCAACACAGCCCCTCCACAACCCAACACAGCCCCTCCACAACCCAACACAGCCCCTCCACAACCCAACACAGCCCCTCCACAACCCAACACAGCCCCTCCACAACCCAACACAGCCCCTCCACAACCCAACACAGCCCCTCCACCACTCAACACAGCCCCTCCCAACCCAACACAGCCCCTCCACAACCCAACACAGCCCCTCCCAACCCAACACAGCCCCTCCACAACCCAACACAGCCCCTCCACAGCCCCTCCACAACCCAACACAGCCCCTCCACAACCCAACACAGCCCCTCCACAGCCCAACACAGTCCCTCCACAACCCAACACAGCCCAGTCCAAAACAGGCCCCCCTCTTGACTGGTGCCATCTCCAGCAACGTACCACAGCTAAGGGGACGATCCATTAAAACCCTCTCCGTTTCCCTTTTAACATACTACGTATGCTACATCTCTCTTTCCACTCCAACCCACCTCTCTGTTTTTCTCCTTCTTTCTTCCTCTCCCTGCTCTTCCAGTCACAGCACTCTAAACAATAGATAAGGCGCGTGCGTGGCGTGCGTGGCGTGCGTGGCCGGTGTGGCGGGGAGCGTGTGCTAATCCGCCGGAGCTATCGTTGCCTCTGCAGGGGCTTATCTGCATTGTGGAGGAGTGCGAGGCAGACAGTCTCTATCGCACCAAGGCATTAATGTACTGCCGCTCCCCTGGCCGTGTCACGATGGAGCGATAAGGCTCTCGATGGAGTCCCGGTCCGCACCTGATCCACGCCGCACCGCACCTTTAAGGGCCCTACGGTGCAGCCCTTACTCTCTCTCTCACACTTCTTCCTTGTCCTCCTTCACTCTTTCATTCACAGTCTCTCTTTTTTTTTTTTTTTTACCTGCGTGTACCCCCTTTCTTTTCGGATTGTATTGTGTTTAATTGTGTGGTCCGGTGACCACAGAAGACAAAAAGTCATTAACAGATGTCAACAAATGTTGTGAAACGGACAACCCCCAAATCAGGCTCCGCACACAGACCCAGAGGCAGCTCTCTAACTGGGAGGGGAGTCAGTCAGACATACACAGCAGTGTTGAAGCATCAGTGTTAAATCCCTCCCTTTGGGAACCTTGGGATGTGTAATGGTCCTGGACACCATGGGACAGATGTACTCTCCCACCACTGACCCGCCACCAGAAGAGCTTCGCCACCAGAAGAGCTCTGCCATGTCTGGAATGCCATGACATGTCCCACAATTGATTCGAGTGATTTACTGCACACACACACAACAACACACACACACACACACAGAGATACAGAAAGAAAGACAGAGACAGACAGAGACAGAGAGAGACAGAGACAGAGAGAGACAGAGACAGAGAGAGACAGAGAAAGACAGAGACAGAGAAAGACAGAGACAGAGATACAGAAAGAAAGACAGAGGCAAAGAGAGAGACAGAGCAACCATCAGAGGCCATGTTTAGACGTTTGGATGCCTCGGCTCCCCCTTGACTAACCGGTGCCCCCCACACATTGACTCTGTACCTCTCTGTATATAGTCTTGCTATTGTTATTTTACTGCTGCTCTTTAATTACTTGTTCTTTTGATTTCTTATTATTTGTATTATTTTTTAAACTGCATTGTTGGTTAGGGGCCTGTAAAGTCAGCATTTCACTGTAAGGTCTACTACACCTGCTGTATTCGGCGTATGTGACTAATAACATTTGATTTGATGTGCATTCTCTTTTCACATGTAGACACAAGATCACGTCACAGTGACACACACACACACACACACACACACACACACACACACACACACACACACACACACACACACACACACACACACACACACACACACACACACACACACACACACTTGTCTTGTTTCCAGAGAACTCCATGACTCTGTGTCTGTATCAGGCCTCAGGAATTCATAAACAGAGTGGGCCTTGTCAGGCCTGAGCGTAACATCCACTCCTCAGAAACAGGAAGTGTTGATGACTAGCCGTGTCATGAAGCCGGGCCGGGCTACACACTGATCGCTCATGTGTCTGTCCTGACCTTTACGCGCCACACGTTACATACACCACAACAACCACATACACTACATACACCACAGTAACAATGGACACATGTCTCGCTAGGTCATAACGACATCCGGTAATACACGGGCCTAACAACAGACGCCACTTCAAGCCAGAACGCAGCGAGAATCACAGAGGCGTGGATCAAGACGTGCGCTTTGCTCGGCGGAGGTAAGAGTGAAGTACTGTCACACGGATGGTTTTGTCCGTCTGGGTGGCACAACGAGGGGCTTTAATAGTAAAGGATGTCTCTGGAACTACGTGGCTAATTAGGACTAAAAATATCAAGGCGTCTCGTAGAAACCGTTTTTTTTTTTTTGAGGACGATGACATTAGCCGGCGAGTCGTAGACGGATAAGTCCATTTATAGCACGGCGTCCAAGGCGTTTCAACGAGCCACAATGCTCTTACTGTTTTCATTCTTTGTTTTTGAAATGTTACACTGTCGTCTGGGTGGGTGCATTTGACTGGTGGCTAATCAACACCATCCGTCCACTTTCTCTCCAGACCTTCCACCCCTGTCAGTCAGTGGAGCGGGAGGGAGTTGATACGACTATATTATACTTGACTCAGTTGGCATAGCCTGGCAATTCTTACTCACGTCGTCAAACGCATACGGAGGGCCATTCACTTTGACAGTTAACATGAAATGAAGACTCAGTAAAAAAAAGAACAAGTTAAACGTGTCGAGGTCATGTGATCACATTTTTAAACAGTAATTGGCGCTACTGATTATCAAGCCAGAGTTGAAAAGATCTGTTCAATAGTCCAGCTTATTATGGTCAATGAATCAATTCCTTTTCGCGTTAACCATGTTTTATTGACTCTATCGCCCAGTGAGCAAATGAAAAGAGGTCTGCTCTTTGGTAAGAAGGTAGTTTTCATGTGGCTATTACAGTGTCTTTCAAAAGACACGTCTTGTGTGCTGCCTTCAGTTGGACAAATCAAAATGGTGGTTGTTTTTCCTGTCTGGGTCTGGTGACATTGTTGAATAGGTGGGATAGAGAGCGAGTGAGTGAGAGAGAGAGAGGAGAGAGAGAGAGAGAAGAGAGAGAGAGAGAGAGAAGAGAGAGAGAGGGAGAGAGGGAAGAGAGAGAGAGAGAGAGAGAGAGAGAGAGAGAGAGAGAGAGAGAGAGAGAGAATGCGTGCGTTGCTTGTAGCCCGAGGCGTGCCTTTGGGCTAAAGTCTTTTGGAGGCAAGGTAAAGCGGTAGAGGCTACGGGACGTTGCCATTCCCACACACTATTATGACTGGCCCCTTCTTTCACCAGCTGTGTGGAGAGAGCACTCAGCTCCACTACGATATGCCTTGATTATCTTCTAGAACGTACAAAAAAAGAAGAAAAAAAGTCTGGAATTATTATGAGAACCGACGGGACGTCAAAACACAAGAGACACGTGCAGATCAACGAAGGGTTATGGGGGATATGAATCACACTGTAAACCTCTCTCTATAGTCACAACACACAGCCCCAGAGGATCGTCGGCTATGGGAGTTTACACATGAACGTTGGGCAACACCGTGGTAGAAAAATAACATTAGAGAGCATGTCGGTTCAAGGAGAAGGTTGTTCTCTGGCTCATCCGACGGAACACGAGGGACTAGGAAGCGCTGGGAAAAAAAACAGGCGATGGACAAAGAGAGAGAAAGGAGAGAGAACCCAAGGGAGAACTGGTGTAGTAGGCAACCTGAGCTCAGATCACCTAAAGCAGGGATCATCAACTAGATTCAGCTACGGACGGTCAGGGGTCCGGGAACATAATTACGAATCATTTATAGACCGCAAATTGACCACAAGTGGCTCAGACTAAAACATAATCATTTCAAACCTGGCTTACATTTGTATATGATCACACCTCTCTATCATGTGTTGAAATACTTTAAAATTCACTTGGAGCTAATTTTCTGGTGTTTTTAGAGTATTTTATATCCCCCCAAAACATTATTTATTTGTTTATCATTTTTTTGTTTAGAAAACATGATGGGCCAAATAAAATCACCTGCAGGCCAATTTTGGTCTTTCCTGACCTAAAGTCGCTGGGCCCCTGAGTCTAGGAGGGCTCTGATACCTGGGTCAGACAAACAAACACACATAAAATCAAGCCAACACGTTATGTAAGTAGTTATACAAACACGCATGCTGAACACACGCAATATCACGTTATGTTTTCCCAACACCTCTCCAAACTCCTGCCTGCCGTGAGCCTGTGGATCCACACACCTCCACAGATGTAGGGGCCAGGATCCTATAAAGGCAGAGGCAGGCAGGCAGTTCCACTACAGGCCCCCTCTACTGGGCCCCAAGGGTCACTGCAGGGCCCTATCTCTACTGCACTGGTCTGCCTGTCTGTCTGTGGGTGGGTGGGTGTGTCTGTGTGTGGGGGTTCTTACAAGTGTGCCATTTCTTTAATGTACCTTACAGTGCATATCATAGGCAAAATGAAGAGGGTGTGTTAACAGCATCAATTTGAAGAGCCCCACTTTAAACCCCACATTTGTAGCATTTACCGGTATCAGAGACAGTGTGTGTGCATTAGCGAGGTTGTCTGCTTCTCTCGCTTTCTCTCTCTCTTTCTATCTCCCTCTTTCTTTCTCTCTCTCTTCTATCTCCCTCATTCTTTCTCTCTCTCTCTCTCCCTCTCTCTCTCTCTCCCTCGTTCTTTCTCT
>NC_092172.1:11226720-11271720 GCF_045791955.1 Oncorhynchus clarkii lewisi
GAAACACGTACTGTATGTCTACAAACACACACTATCTTCCTCCCACCTCGAGCACAACACAAAGTCCCCCTCCCATCTCACACATAGGGGTTAGGGAATGTAAGAGGTGAGTCGGAGCACTACTGGAATTATAGTGCTGTTCCCCTTCACTCCCAACCTCTCTCTCCACACCCACAGCCCCCCCCATCCCACTTTCGGCTTTACATTCCCCCTCCCCTCCTCTCTCCCTCCTCCGCCCCCTCAGAGGCGTGGACGCCCAGGCTCCTCTCTAAGGGAGGAAGACAGCCCCTCACACAGGGCTCTGGCAAGGGCCCATTTGATAAATGACACACGTCATTCTGTCAGGAGAGAAGGGTGGGTCCATGATGTATGACCATGCCGACGAGGGGAGGAAATCAACTGTTTGGCATGGAGCAGCTACTCTCCCTCCACCACAGCTCTGTTTCAGATCTCCTAAAAGACCCGTCCGGCTAGCCTTGTGTGTGTGTGTGTGTGTGTGTGTGTGTGTGTGTGTGTGTGTGTGTGTGTGTGTGTGTGTGTGTGTGTGTGTGTGTGTGTGTGTGTGTACGGACAGAGAACAGGCTGCCCTTCTTTCCCTTTGACTCTTCCCCCCCAAACTCTCCCTTTCTCTGTCTCTCTTTCTTTCTTTCGCTCTCTCTGTCTGCCCTTCTCCCCGTTCCTTCTCCCTGTGTCCCCCCCCCCCCACCAGAGCTACAAACAGGAAGAGTGTAGGGACGGAAGGAATAAAAAAACTGAAAATAAAGAGGACTAGAAAAAAAGCTAGCTCAGTAGCAAGAGGGCAGTTATATCAATCAAAGTCAACTTCGGCAACAACAATACTACCATTTCAAATAAAATAGCTATCTCAGACAAACGACCGTAACATGGGGATGGAAACCCGATCGGCCAAACTGTTCTTCTCATAAGAGAAAGGATCTACTTTTTTTTCCCTCCTACAATTTTTTCCCCCTACTCCTCTATCTCACGCTCACCTCTTTTCCTTTTCGACACACAAGCGAGGGCCCTGACATCTGCAGAGTTCATTTAAAGAGAAAAAAAATATGTGTCAGAGGAGTGTGACGCCCCCCTCCTCGTACACCCCCCCCCCCCCCCCCCCCCCTTGCTCGGTTTCATTAGCTCACTGGCAGGGTGGCACTTCTCAAGCTCATTACAGGGGAAGGATTTATGGAGCAGAACCCAATGGCGAAGAAAAGGCATCTGTCAATAATTGCAGGGAGCAGCACTCACATCTCGAGAAGCTTTGAAATCTCATTAGGTATGCAGTTATCAGGCATAAAGATCAAAACCATGACTCAACTCCGACAGAATCCTACCAAGAAACATTAATTAGCAACAGGCCTGCAGTATAAAATAAAACAGACTTCCTCCCTCTCTCTCGCTCTCTCTCTCTCTCTCTCTCTCTCCTTCTCGCACCTGCCTGCCTTTGCCAAGGAGAGAAAAACCCGACCCCCTTCCTGTTACTTAAATGCACACACACACATAGGTGTATAAGCAGAAACACACACGTGTAAACACGCAAATCACTGCCCCGTTTCAGACCACCCCCCCCTGCCTTTCCTGACCCCCCCCCCCCCCCCCCATTACAAAAAATTAAAGGGGAGGATAATTTCCAGCATCTGAGACTGATCAGAACATGAAACAGGGGGAGGGAGGGAGGGAGGCGAGGCGTTTGAGGCCGTCTCTTGGCTTCGGAGGAGAGAAGGAGAGAGGAGAGAAGAGGAAGAGGCTGTCATGCCTGAGAAGGATGTCCTGATTACGTGGGCCTCTACGGCTCCCCTGTCTTTCATCACCGACACCATCAAAAACAGCCTCCGTGTCACCCGCCTGACTGATGGCTGCCAGTCTCGCCTGGCCCCTGTCAGAGCCCCACCGGGAAGGGGGACAACCAACCAAAGCTACGCCCACCACAAAGACAACCAAAGTTCCTCCATCCCCACCGCCCACACCCATCGGCTGGCTCACCCCAACTGAGGGAAAGAAGAAGAAACCCAGACCTGGAGTCTGGCCCAAACGACACTCAGAACCCCCCCCCTCCATCTCGTCCTCCCCGGCCCCCTACCTCTCCTCTCTGTGCACCCCTGTCCCTCCTCGACATGACAACAACACAGGCAGGGATTACTCCACACTCCCATATTTCACTGCATAGGGCTGCTGGGAGATTTAATCCCCTGTGTAGCTGCCAGGCTCCTGAAGACTGGCCCGACACACACATCACACAAAGAGCCATAGTATCGCTGAGAGGAGAGAAAAGTAGGGTGGGTGGGGGGAGAGAGGAGAGGACAACCCAGACATACAGAGAGAATTTCAGCCGGATAATACACTAGTCTGCCTTGGGAAAGTTCAGCCAGCCAAATTTGGGGGACGTGTTTTATACTCTACTGAGGAGGAGCATAAAATATATCTGTTTCTCCGCAGAGGAAGTGCAAAGATCCCACAAACTCTCTCAATTTCCTGTTTCCTCAAAAATGTGCCTAGAAGAGAAGCCGATTCCCTTGGTGCTCTGGTGCAGGCCCGATAGCGAATCAGGCTTCACAGTGGGAGTTTTGTAGAGCAGTGGCTGAGCTCTGCCCAATCACTCCACTAGAATAATGACAATATCTCCTGCACATTGAAATAGCAGCGCTTAGGAGTTGACATGATTCCCTAATCATTGGGGAAAGAGAGAAACTGATCATCGTTGATTAATCAAATATGAACACCCATATCAGAGAGAGGGAAGGAGAGAGGGAGAGAGAGGGAGAGAGGGAGAGAGAGAGAGAGAGAGAGAGAGAGAGAGAGAGGGAGAGAGAGAGAGAGAGAGAGAGAGAGAGAGAGAGGAGGAGGAGCTAAGTAGCCACTCATCTCCTGACCAAACTTCCTTTTACCAGTGGTTGGATGTTCTCGTTTAATTCAGAAAATTAAACGCCATTAGACAAACTGTTGCATTTGATGGTTTATAGACGTTTATCTGTCCAGTCTTGTGATCTTACAACTAGGTTGAATAATGTCTTGCACTGGTGCACAATTTGCTGAGGTGTTCATTTCAGCAGGCGATAAAACATAAAAGGTAGAGCAAAAGTGTACATAAATAAATCTTCAACCTTAAGAAAACATAAAAAGCTTCTACCTTTCCACAACGAACGTTCCGGCATTTACTACCTAGTAATAACACATCCAATACAGTAAATGTGTCACTGTGCATGTTCATTCCGGAATAGAAATAACGATCCCAGAAGAAATGGGGACGGCCTATTGTTGAACACTGTTGTGTGTCTATTGTGTGAAAAGTATTGTTTGGACAAGGAGCCAGACACAGTAAAAAAAAAAAAAACATTTTTAGGTCTTGATAGCTTGCGTGTAAATGGAACTGTTTTGTGTGTGTTCCACAGGCGTACCTTTGTGTACAATAACTGTGTGTGTCTGAGTGTGTTGCATCGCCCCCCCCCTGCTCTCTCACTAACCCTGCTGCAGTCGCTGTTTGTCGCTCTCTCCCCTCGCAGAACAACCTTTGGTGAGAGGAGCCGGGAGGAGAGGGGCTATGAACAGAATGAGAGAAAGACGCAGCCCTGTGAGTCAATTTAAGAAATAACTGCTGATGCGCCAGCTATTGACTGTTTCGGTGCGCTCGTGATAACGCTCAAGGCGAAACTGTGGGCAAAATGACAGCGTCAACCGCCTGCAATAAACTGCAGCCCGCGAGACCAAGGGAGCTCTAATTGACAGCTGTCAAGCTAACGGGAGCCATGACGGAAGATTCTGGGGAGGAAAAGAAATCTGTTTATCAACCGTACATCCTCGAGCAGGGAACTTTCCCTCCCTCCCTCGTTCTCCCTCTTTCTCTGTGCCCACGTTATTCAGCTCCCCCCCCCCCCCCTTCACCCCTTCTCCCTTCATTTCTCTTTCTCCACCCTCTCCGCTCTTAACCCTGTTCATTGTCGCTCACTTGTGGCTGTGAAAAAGGCAGAGGACGGCCATAACTAATCATAGTGTCAGCTGGCTGCCTGGGAGAGCCTCACTTTAGGGAGAGCAATGCAATGCAAGGGAAGGCTGAGGAAAGGCCCGTAATCCTGAGAAGAAGGCCCAGGAGTAGACACCTCACCCCGGAGGGGGCACCAGGGCTTCTGGGGACTACTGATCACGTGGGCCGGGATACACGGACAAAGACTCACGTGGACAGACAGATAGTCCTAGGCCACTCGTTTATTCTCCACATTTGGTTGTGTGATCTGTCCACATGCTATTTCTACATCACTTTATTTTGGATTAGGCTACTTTGTTCAATGTTTTTTTTTTTTGGCACTCAGCTTCAGACATACACAGCCATGTTGCCATTCCCCAGGCGCGTCACGCACCCCAAAAGTCTGAGGAGGCACAAAGCAAGTGAGGGGATGGTCCAGAGTACCCTCGCCCGTAAGTAGTAACAGTATCTCCTGTTTCTGTAGCGTGAGGCAGCTTGATGTACAGGTCTATCGCAGGGCCTCCAATCGGTCTCCTTAATGCTGAGTGCCAAGCAGAAACATGTCAGGCCCCATTTCTACAGTATTTGGTAGGACTCGGCCTGGGAGCGAACTCACAACATTCTAATCTCAGGGCGGACACTAACCGCAAGGACACTGAGTTGGTGCATACGTAAATTGGAGAATCTTGCATGTATCAAACACCTGAAACAGCCTTTTCCTGCACTCCAGACCCATTATCATTATGCTTAATTCTATGTAAAAAAAAGTCTGCCAACCTTGCCAGAAGGCAAGCGAATATAGTTAGACCAGCTAGCTACTCTAACTTGATTGACTGCCTGAAACGGCTTCTTGATAGCTAGTTATGAGGTTGGGAGATTGGGGACCTATCTGGTTAGCTAAAACCAGCTTCATAAAATGTATAAGTGGCTAGTAGTATTACAGAGAAAAAAACGGGAAAAAAACATTTTGTTTTACAGGACCAGTCTGAGGGGGCACGTGCCCCCTATGGGCATGACGCCTCTGTCCACCACAACCAAAAACATTTGGAAAATATGCACGGATAAATCCACTTGATTTTTAAATATAATGTAGTTCTTAATAATTACATTTCTAATTAACTGAGGGTGGGGGTGGACTGTGGAAGGTGATGTTTATGAAATCATTTTCTTTACGTCTCAATAATTCATAGAATTAACATGACCAGCTTTTTAACTAGGATAATTAGCCCAATTAAGATGGCATGTTTCATTCAATTGAATTCGCAGAGACTTTGTAGGGGTAAAGCGTCGTACGAGCAAGGCCCCAACAAGCCGTTGCTCCCGACCTGTGAACTACAGCGAATTAACGAACTGCACCAGCGACAAAGTGAATGAAGTAACATTACACTATTTTTTAGCAATAAGCAGAGACAATACATTATTGCAACAACATGCAAGCGGTGTGTGTGTGTGTGTGTGTGTGTGTGTGTGTGTGTGTGTGTGTGTGTGTGTGTGTGTGTGCGCGTGTCCGTGCATGTGTGTGTAGTAACCCATGTGTCTATGGGCCACCGTATGTGGTTGTGTATCCAGCATGACTGCAACGTTAACACACATCAAGCGTGATTAATCACTCTCGCTCATCCACAATCAATCAACCACACACCAAAAAAATCACAGAAATCAGCTGCTTTTCCTCACTGCAATCCATCTCCCGTCAAGCAGAACTAGATCTGTCGTGGTCTTAGTATTTGTATAAATCACGTTTAAGCCCCTTTGAACACAACGCTGATAATAGGCATTTGGGAAATCGACTCATGTGAAAAAAGCATCTATACCTTTGACTATGTAATGATGTACGTGATGATGAGCAACGTCAACAATATCAATGTCGACTAATTTTACGAGGCTTCTTCAAATATATTTCCCAGACAGCGGCCTGGCCCTAAAGCAATACTATTCTCTATGACAGTGTAGCAAAACAGCTACAACGTCAGCGCAATGTTTTCCGAGTGTTTCGGGCAAGAGGAACTACAGTACTACTCAGTAAGACTAGCATGGCATTAACACAACTAGCGAAGGAGAAAAAAACGTCCTACGTTTGATGTTCCCACTTTCCTCCCCAGAACAATGATATGTTTGGTCTTGTGAGGCTTTGAAGCAGAAACAAGATAAAACGGCGTTCACAGCATTGTCCACTCCTAAACGGAGGAAGGTACTGTGGGAAAGGTGTTGTGGCTAGACAGAAAGAGTGGTGTGTGTGTGTGTGTGTGTGTGTGTGTGTGTGTGTGTGTGTGTGTGTGTGTGTGTGTGTGTGTGTGTGTGTGTGTGTGTGTGTGTGTGTGTGTGTGTGTGTGTGTGTGTGCGTGTGTGTGCGTGTGGGAGGGGGGGCTGGCTGCCACAAGCCACTTTCCCAGACAGACTTTTTTGAGAGGCTAGTTTTTGTTGTTGTTTTTAGGCTCCTGACCATTAAAAAACAGCCTAATTCCAAGCCAACGTGATTACCCAGGTACCCTGGCCCATTTGTCACCTGCAGCAGAAAATTGAGTTAGTGCACAACTAAAGGCATGGAGGACTGTGTAATATCAACTTGATTACATCAAACTAGCTGCAAACCTAATTGGGCTGGATGACAGTGTGCGGAGCTTGTCATCTCCAATCATTAGGGCTGTCAGGAATCCATCAGCTTTACAGCTAATTAGGTGAACACTAATGAAGCTGGCAAAACAACTTTTCTTTTTTTTTACGGCTGAGCAGCCCTTCCAGACTGGTGGGCTGAAAAAGGGAAAAGAGTGAGAGGAGAGAAAGAGAGAGGGAAGCAAAGAGAAGGAGAGAGGGAGAGAGAGATTTTCTCATGAAACGCTCAAGGTTGTCGGGGACTGGATTTCCCAAAGTTCCTAATCATGGCCCATTATCTGCCATTTTTTGCTCTTTCCATCACTACAGCGCAATCAATTTGTCACCACTCTTTGTGTGCCACGGAGCAGTCATCAACCTTATAACTTGCAGCTGCGAGGGCTGCTGGGAAGGTAAGAGGGGCGAAGGTTGGGAGGGGTTATACAGACCCTGTAAAAAATGACAGGAAGTTGCCTCGTCACAACAACAAACAAAAAAAACATCCCTCTCTGCTCTCGTGTCTGTCCTCATCCGCTCATCAAAATAATAAATGCCTTATTTTTCTCTCTCACTCTCTCGCCTGGGATAAGAAGGCTTTCAGTCATCTCCCAGCCCCCCTCGGCCCCCACCCCCAGAGTGTCCATTAGGCAAAAGCGTTTTGATAAAGTAAAGCTCAGGCCCGACGTATGGAGAAACAAAATGAGAGCAGTCACTCTGCCAACTTCTGATTGACCATTAGAGCCGTTGATGAATGTGGCTGTCAGAAGGGAGACAATTAAATCAAATATGAAACAAAGTCGCTTTGACGGGTCATTCTGATGGAGCAAACCAGTCTTCCGTCTCCCGATTAGGCTAATAGTTACATTTTTCATAGAAGCACTGTGTGTACGCGCAAGATACAATTGTGTGTGTGTGTGTGTGTGTGTGTGTGTGTGTGTGTGTGTGTGTGTGTGTGTGTGTGTGTGTGTGTGTGTGTGTGTGTGTGTGTGTGTGTGTGTGTGCGTGTGTGTGTGTAGTAATTTGAGCAATTACTATAATAATTGCATAATATTGAATTTGTATAGTATATATTAAGGGGATTTGACCTAGGTGCTTGTTATAGTTTTGTTAATGGCTAAAAGTTGAGGTAGTATAGATGAAATTACATGTAGGCTATGTTTCAGAAAACTTAACTACACTTTAAAGCATATAGGTAAATGTCGAATCAAAAATCAAATCCAACTTTATTTGCCACATGCGCCGAATGTGGCCTATATGTTGATGGTAATGAAGCAAATCTCTCACAAATAAGAATAACCCTTATTGAATCTTAAAACAGGTAGCCTGTTATACCTCAACACATTGGTGCTTCAGACAATACTTCCGAAAGCGGACAGAAAACCCAGAAGTTCCAACCATAGAGCAACAGTATGAGAACAGAAGTCAGATTCGAATAATGTTGGGGGGTTTTTCAACAGAATGGTAGCTAAGTAAATACCATGTTGTTGCTTAGCCTAATTATTTATATAGAGTATAATATATGAGGTGTTCTATGAACTAAGTAAGATTTAATTAAAGCAAATTTTGAAGAGTCACGTGGATTGTTCTATATTCTCTACTTCTAAAAGAGAGAGAGAAAAAATGTGGCCTTAGGATCTGACAACGTGAAAAAGTACAAAAGAAGCAATTAAAGATGTTTTAAATCGCTAATAATGTCAGACCAGACATGACGTCACGCGAACGTTGACGTGACGTTGCTATGGGAAGTGATTTATTTGTGTTTATCGGGAAAGAATAGATCAAAGACAAGCCAGATGACGGGCAATCAATCAGACATCAAATAAAATATGGCAATTGTCCATTAAAGCCTCTTCCAGTCCACGTCTCCCCTGCGAAATCATCTTTAAGTATTTCCCAGAAAGGAGAAATCAGCAAAGGGAAACTAGGCGAAAGTTTAAATGTTATGATCAAATGTTTTAGCACAAAGCCCCAAACGAGCATCAAAGGAAATCATGACAGTCAGCTGACAAGAGCCCCCTTTTCCCTACGCTTCTTTATAGATCTCTGATTCATGGGGTCAATATCTACACCCTACGGGGGGAGGAAGGGAGAGTAGGCTAAAATAGGGCAAAAGGGAGAGAGGCCAATCAAAGCTGAGGTTGTCTTTGACCAGTCGGATAGAGCTACGGCCTGTAAACCTTCCATGTCTTTCGAGAACTGCTGTTAGCAGATCGTTCATCGAGTGGAATCATTGTTGCCCCAGAAGTTCGACAAAATGATCAACTTAGAACATTTAAACAAGGTTGCCAATAACTAGGCTATGTAGCCTAATGGGCTATGTAAGTGTGCTGATAATGCAGATCACTATTAAAATAGTAGGTGGCTAGTATCAAACGTGGTCTTCGTGGTTGTAAAATAAATACAAATAAATAAAAACAAATAACATCCCCTTCAAAGGGAAAGTACAAAAAAACTTATAGCTAGTAGCCTAACCATCCCTCTTTGAGTGAATGGGTATTTGCCATTTCCTCCCACTGTAGGCTATGCTACAATGTAGCTACACGCACATGATTCAGTACTATACATGGTAGGACTAGTGAAAGCAATGGAAATAGCTCAGCAGTCGTAGTGAAAACAGGGGTGATAACATGCAAATCATAGAACCGTACCTGCCGCACGCCGGGGCGCTTGCTGTTTCCTCCGCGGCATGCTTATTTCGGGGTTCTGAAGAGTTCTCCTCTAGCCCCAGAGATCCCTAGCTCGTCCGCTCTTCTTTGATAGCGGCGCTTCCTTACACGGTACCCGGGACGCTTTCAGAAGGCTGACATAGATCGGCAGTTTTCAAACAAAAATGCAGACATTGAAGAACGGGTAGATCTGAAGATGAAGAAGAACAAGCGTTTTTTTTTCTTCTTCTCCTGTTCGACTTGGATATCACAGTGTGTGGAGACGGAGAGTACAGTGTCGGGGGGGGGGGGGGGGGGGGGGGATCTTCAGCCTCAATGTGATTCTCACTCCGCGTTGGAGGCTGCAACAGGCAAGCTTAAAGGAAAACGAAATGAACGCGTCACTCAAAGTCTGCAAACAGGGGCGAACATCAAGCACTGTCACATTTGTGCCGTGCACATCCAATGGCTAGCTAGCTCTTGTCATATAGGCATCACATGTCTGCTGTCCCTCACCGCAGCCCCGTAACGGTGTCTGACGCGGACTATACAGTCTATACAGCATAAAAAGTCAGCTTTGCTATTTGAAAGAAATCATTCGTGAGCATTTTCAAAAGTCATCCACGCATGCTGGAGATCAAATGCTGACACAATAGCATAACTGTAAGGAGGAAAGCACCGTTCCACTCTTTGGCTACACATGGAAACAAAACAGGTTCTACTTCCCTAGGCTATTGGACTATCTTAATGTTGACTAGGTGTTAACGGAATGGCATACTTACTCAATCCGTCGATTAACTGCGTTATCCATGAGGATTTCGATATCCAGTCATCACACGCAATTTAAAAACCAGCAAGGCAGCATCTCAGCGTCGCTGTAGCCATCGTATGAAAATCCCAGTCTTTCCAAGTCCCCTTAAAAGCATCAACAAATATATATTGTTTTTACGATAGCGGGGTAAAGGCAAAGGTTGAAAGAAGAGATGGACGGACTTGTCGCCCACACGCTGGCTCGCTCCGTTATTTTGTCCAAGCGCGTTCAAAATCCACGGAGAGCAGTTCGAATCGATGAGATACGTGCTTGATTGGGTATCCCTTGTTGTAATAATGTACATCAGAAGGAGGGGATGGACTCGTGCTGTGCCTCAGCTGCTCTGAGAGCATGGATCAGCAGCTATTGCCAAACACTTTCTTGGCTGCTAATAGCACTTTTTCCTCTTCTTTGTGTGGCTGATAGTAGGTATTTAAAACAGCAACAGCGAATCAGTCGAGTCTTCCTCACTGCAAGATGCCTTCTTCTGCTCATGTGAGGCAGGCACAAAATCCGTATCATGCGCCCTCCTTGTTTTTGTTGATACAGAATGGAAAGAATACTAGGTTCGTTTTTTTTAACAGTGAGATCAAAATTATGCACACATCCCCATCCTCCAGATTTGGGACCATCACAGACACTATCAGCTTTTTCTTTCAAATGTTTCCCCTCACAGTAAAGAAAAAACTTACAGAGAATTTTCTGTATTATTTAGGGGAAAAAGTGGAAAAATTATCCCTCTTTTTCAGATCATCTTCAAGATAGAATACAATTGGTCCGCTGTCTGCTGGAAAGGTTATGATTGTGGATGCAAATGATTTTCTCGCTAACCAGAACACGGTAAGTTGTCAAAGGATGTTTTCTTCTGCCAGATGTGTGTGTCCGTGTCTTTTGCCGTGTCGTGGTTTCCCAGTCTCACGCTAGTCAATAGTCAGACATATCTGACCGCAGAGGGGATCAATCCCTTGTTAGTGGCAGAGGAGTCGCTCGATGGGAACACGATCTCCTCTCCGTTCGCCAGGCTTGTTGAGGGATGAGAAAGAACAGTCTTTCACTGATTCCGGATGTTTTAGCCTAATCTCGCTGCGTATGCCGCTACACCACTGCATGCAGTTAGATCCGCCCAAGCATCTGTCCGTCTAACCATTGGCGCATCCATCAGTGTCACACGCTCTGCATACTCGCAACGACAATACCCCTCTCAGTAGACACAGCAGCCTCCGCACAGCGCCTCTACATTTCTGACACATTAGCTTTGGTCAACAGCCTGGCGATTTTCAGTGGTCTAATGGTCGGCATTCTCCTTTCCTAATACAAGAAATCAAAAGGGAATCAAGGCAGATTTGATGCAATCGGTAGCTTTTCAATAGCATTGCATTGAGACAGTGGGCTATGTAAAGCTGTGTGCCTCTCTGCCTCTAGTCGTCTGAAGCCTACTGTCAACTCTGGAAAGCCACTGCTACCTGAAAGAATCACTGTGTTTTTTTAATGCAAACTATGGAAACCATATACACATTTAGTTTCAGATGGACTAAAAACATAGTGTCCGAAGTTGTATTTGGTTGATGCGTAAAGGCGCGTAAAAGTGCTTTTTGGGAACGCACAAAAGGCGAAGTGCAATAGAACGCTTTACTTGAGATAGGCTGACTGATATCTCCTAATGGTGCTGAGGACTAAATGAGTTGTGGAAGACAACTGGAAAGGATTGTCTGCACATATTTACAGAATACAATAGGCCTGTTATGTAATTTTCTACAGATAATTATTCAACATGTTTCCAAGACAATGTTGAAGAATGCGAGCTTTTTCGTTCTTTCTTTTTTAACTTAGGGTGATAATTAAACGAAATGCAGGTGGTTGCATACAATTTTACAGTAGTGCATAATGCATAGCAATTGGATAACTTGACAGTTCTCTGGGCGTAACTTTCCTTTCAGTTCAGTATTAGGCTACATGTCTAATCTACTCTTAATCATTCGCTCGCTCAATTGAAAAGAGTGTGCCAATGGCATAAGCAAAGGCTACAATACATGAGACAAATGTAAATGTTTTTTAGGGATCGTGAAGTAAAATGTAAAGATGTCAATGATGCCCGGTGTGTGTGTGTGTGTGTGTGTGTGTGTGTGTGTGTGTGTGTGTGTGTGTGTGTGTGTGTGTGTGTGTGTGTGTGTGTGTGGCTGCGAGTTTCTACGAGAGAGTGACCAGTACAACATTTCAACTTCAAGATTATCGTTACGAAAACGCTATTTAAAAATAATAATAATAGCATTTAGCTTGAACATGTTTCTGCCAGATAGAAATTCGACATATCCCTCATTCTGTTGGCAGGTATGTGATTCAGGCAATTCTGTTTACAGGTTAGGCCAAACGTGCATGTCATTACACAATCATTTTTCCGCTCAAACAAAAGTTGAAGCGTGTGGCCATAAGGTTAGAGTTAGATTCCATGTTTAGCAGTGTGGCACATTTAGGCCTATATTTAGCTTTTCAGGGGTGAGGCTATCTACAGCTATTCTCTTCAATTTACGATCAGATATGGATTCCTTGAAAAGTTGGAATTATAATGACATTTAATGATTATTTAAACGTAACTTTATAAATATTCAAGTTAACCAGAAGTATAGAAGAAATAGGCCAACAAGTGATTGTTGTTACTGATGTTTGTTCTGTTGTTAGGAGTTTGTAAACTATAACATTTTTAAATGTTTTTTTTATTTTTAATTATTACTATTATTAATAATAACAATAACGATGTAGATTCATCAAATAAAAACATGAACATATATTTCTTAATTACCCTTTATTTTAAAACTAAGCCTGCGAGCTTTGCTTGGTAGGCTTCTGTGGGACTTTCCTTATCCTTAATATTGCAATAAGTGCACTCATTCCCTCGACAATCATCTTACAGTAAATTACCCTTTGGTACATGTGTCTGTCTCTCTCTGTATGTGTGTGTTTGTGTATGTGGGACAGAAGTCAGAAATGGAAAGAGTGAGAGAGGGAGAGAGATGGGGAAAGGGCACACATTTAAGCGTCTTGCCCTTTTTTTGCTCGTTCCCATGTAACTTAATCAGACCCTGTGTTTGTAACTGTGACAATCATTCGAGTGACCATGGTTATTGTAGAGGAAAATGCATTTATATTTCCGTTCAGACACTGTTTTCTACTGTGCAATTATCAAGGTAACGTGTAACGTGTATGCACATGCACACCAATAATGGGTCTGTTCGTTAAGTCAACTTTTGATAACTGCTAGGCTATGGAGGATTCAAATGAAGATGGTTTTATGCTCGCACATTCTTGTTCATAATAGGCTACAGAAGAAAAGAAATCGGACAGCTAAAATGATTGTTGTTTTTTTTAACGCCCACGCGTGTCACAGACAGCAAGTTTTTTGCAGGCCTTGCCTAGTAACACACTTTATAGACCAAAAAACAAGCAAACAAAACTCGTCTGTTTCGTTTGGAATTTGTTTAATTAAAGTTAGTCCATTTCCATATACGTCATATGCTAAGTTAAAAGTGTGATACTTTTCTTGGTATATATTTGTGATATTTTTTTGATAACTTTCAACTCCATTTTGTCACTCAGAGCTTGGAGCAACTTCCCTCATAACGCCCCCGTTACTCAAACACCTAGTTTGGATCTTTCTAACTATCGTTAGACCTCCCTTTTCCTTTAGGGAGAATAAGACAGGGCCTTATCAAAAATTGCAGAATCAAAATAGTGTTAGAGAAGAATCAGAACCCCACCTGGACGTTTCATATGATTTAGGAAAGTGTAGCCTATAAAGTGTTGCCTCTAATGTCACGTTTTGTTGATAAGTATAAATCCTTTAGGCCTAGTCATTTTTATTTGGTAAAATCATAATTTTATTTGGGTAAATCTGGTACGATTGTAATTTTTACTCTTATAGTGTTGCCTAAAAGTGGTGCTATTTTATTCCATAACAACTTCTTTTTTTTCGTTTCCGTCAACTCGACTATAATTTGATGGATTAGGACTTCCTTGGTGTTTAGGAATAGACTATCCCCCAAATTATTATTTTTGTTTAAAAAACACTGAAATGATCTTACATTTTCATGTGTTTATGCACTTTTTAAAATAATCAATCTATCAATCAATCAAGCAAAACGTTAATGTATTTGTTAAACCCTTTTTACATCAGTAGATGTAACAAAGTGCTTATACTGAACCCAGCCTACAATCCCAAAGAGCAAGCAATGCAACTACATTGGTCAAATAGCATATTGTTAATTCATTTTTCATTCCAAAAGTTGCACTACATTTGGTAAATATATCTAGCTCACATTGGCTATTGGGACTTTCAGTAGGACTACGATATGTCCATCGACCAAACTAACTTATTTGACCAATGTTTCATATAAGGTCAGGACAACGTTCCCAAAATATACCCGTATGATTATTTACTACATTCACCGCACCAACCGTGTTGTAGGACCACTCGAGTTTACGCAGCCGAGCAAGTGGCAAGTAATTAGCTGGAGCGGTATTTGGAGCATCCGCTTTGATGCACACAGAGCGAGGTGGACCATCACTTTCACAAACTCACCAGAGGCTTACATAAAGCCATTATAACCTGGGGTTTGAGATAACATCTTTTACGAATAAAGGTTAATAATTGCCGCTACTGTGAACAATAGCACCCTGGGGAATATTTGCAATAGACTCCCGTGGTGGCGACGCAGTCAGCTGCGACGCACCAGGGTCGGCTAGGTCATAAGATAGCAGCGCTGCGGGACCCATGGAGGCGCGCATCACACAGTTGCCAAACCTGCTCTCTGTCCTGGGGTCGAGGATGGGCATACAACAGCCATGTGAATACTTGTCTTCCTCCTAAAAAGGGGTATTTGGGAAAACTGGAGAACTGGATTATGAATGGATAAGAATGGGGTTTGTAAATAGTGCTCTGAGCCCGTGCACCATCAGGAATTGTATGGTGATCACATTGGCGAGGAGAGTGCGCTCACCTGATCCATTCAGCACACTTGTTCCTAGTAGACTGTATAAAATGCGCAAGGAAGGGATTGGCTATAGCCTAGAATAAGAGGGGAAGTATTTGGTAGCTATAAAGGAAACAAGAGGCTTCTAGCAAATGAAATTATAATGTGTGGAAAGAGGATTTAAGCCTATTGGTTTTTCTGAGATCAGTAGTATAACTATGTGTATTTGTGTGTATTTATTAAGTACTAGCTCCCGCGTCACAATGCATACAGGCTGCATACTCCTCAGTCGAAGTGAACGTTATCAGACTCATGAACCTACCTTTTTTTTCTTTAGAAGAAGATAAGATGAATGTCAGCAACAATTTTCCATATTCAGAGGTAAAATATGAAATAAAATATGATTTTTTTTTTTGTCACAATTTATTCCAAAAATTGCGTTTTCACATAGCAGCAATTAGCATAATAGGCCAACTCCAATTTAGCGCAGAGTTATCATCCAAAGCAACTCAAAAGTCTAACTCATCTCAACAAGACATATCCTGTACTTTGACTCTGAAAACACAGAGATGGAATGTTATAGGTTGTGGATGCAGGTATTTTATTCTGCCTCCCTCTTCCATAGCTGGGTGTGCTGTGCGAGTTTGCAGGGCTGAGAGGGCAAGTGCTGACCAGTCCTCTTTCTGTGTCTGTTACTAGGTCACCAAGCCTCCCCCTCCAACCCTCCCGGCCGCTAGCCACCAGGGAGAGGGTAATTTAAGCCCTCCTTGATGTACCCTATTCATCACTGTCCCAGAGACCCGCTTCAAAATTAAAGTCTGATCTACAAAGTTAAACCAAAATGAGATAAAAATTGGCAGAGGTCAAAGAGGGTTGGACGAGTCAGAATACAAGGTGGTGTTTTGCTGTGCTTGATTTATGTTTTTGAGGGGAATGGTGAGAAATGAATACATTAACCCATTGGATCAGATAGGCCTGTGTCACAGCCAGACCTGGCACTGGTGTTGTTTCAGCAGTTCATTTGTTGATCCGGTCTGCAATAAAGGAAACAGACCTAGGTACCTCTCAAATGAGGTGGAGAGCAGTGTTGCCTAGTATACAATGATGTTGTGTCAGTTTTATTCTATGTATGATCTAATTGTATTCAAGCACATCTATTGAGTTGAATGACACAGCAGATAATGCATAGCCTTTTCTCAGCGTAATGTTTTGCTGAAACTTTCATGGATTGTTTTTTGAGTTTGGGTCAATTTCATTCCAATTCAGTCAATTCAGGAAGGAAACTGACATTCGGATTCCAATTCCATTTTTTCTTAAAATGTTTCAATGACAGAGATTTGGAATTGGAAATGTCAGTTTATTCCAAATTGAACTGAATTGGAATGGAATTGACCCCAGCCCATTAATCAATTTAATGTCGAGGCTAACTTCTAATTAATTTTCACAGGATGAATATATTGCAGCTTGTTAGTATGTGTTTAAATAAATATGCTTGTTTGTTTCCTATGTGAAAATCAAACATAAGAGGTAAAACTATATACAGTTTACTGAGTTGTGGGTTTTGGATAAGCCATGTGACATGGAGTACTGCTGTGAGTCAAGCCTTCCTTATGGTGAGTAAAGACAGAGAGAGAGAGAGAGAGAGAGAGAGCGAGAGAGTGATAGAGGTAGGGAGGGATGGAGTGAGAAATAGACAGAGGGAGAGGTAGGGAGTGCAATAGGTAGAAAGGAAGACAGAGAGGGAGGGAGGGATAAAGGTAAGGGGAGAGATAGAAAGAGGAGAGCGTGTGTGTGCATGCAGTGTGTCTATGCATGTTTCTATGTGTGCAGTGTGTGCATGTGCCTGTGTGTTTTGGTACAGTATGTCTGGGTGGGTGTGTGTAGGTCCTGATCCTAGGCGGTGTATGGTAAACAGGAACGCTTTCTGTGGCAGGAGGAATTTCCCCCAGCAGCCCCCTGTATCAGTAATAGTGCCGGTAATGAGCTGCAGCTGTCAGTGTGGTTTCCTCTTCTCGTCTGTGATTCATGTTCCAGCTCTGCAACTGGAACAAATGTTTACCCCGATGAGAACCAGACAAACAGGGAACCAAGCACAAATTTTAAAAAAGAGAAATGCTGGCCATTTTTGTTTTCTTAATGTAAGCCACCCCTGATGTGCAGACCTTATGGTAAACCCGCTTAGAACAGGTAAGGATGCAAAATAACAGAGGATCTTCTCCAGCATTTAGGAAGTGCCCTCATTTCTCATGTCTCTGTATATTTAGAGCTAAATAGGGTTGACCACTGAATTATCATATCCTGTCACTAACCCTACGGTAGCCTCCTTTTGTACTTTGTCATGTGCTGTTATATCCATTCCTCTGATAATGCAACAAATAGAGACACAACATATACATGTTAATGATGTTAGACTGCTGGAATAAGGCGTTGAGCTGCCTGCTAAGGAAGTACATTGGCAGGTAGCCTAGCGGTTAAGAGTGTTGGACCAGTAATCGAAAGATTGCTGTTTCGAATCCCTGTGCCGACGAGGTGAAAAATAAGTCAGTGTGCCCTTGAGCAAGGAACTTAACCCTAATTGCTCCTGTAAGTCACTCTGGATAGGAGCATCTGTTAAACTGTAAAAAATGAAGAAGAGATGAGATCACCTAGTTAAAGCCCACACTATCAGTCTGCGGTGACGTCACCCGCAGGGAACTGAGTCACAGGCCTAGCCAGACGTGGTCAAGTCATTAGGAGGGTCTACCTACAGTAAAGTACAGACTCTGCTCTCAATGCAGTGTGTGTACTCTGCTAGGCATTAACTTACACCAATAGTGACATACTATAGTTTGGCTTTAAACAGACACCTACTGTATTTTTTATTTTACTAGGCAAGTCAGTTAAGAACAAATTCTTATTTTCAATGATGGCCCAGGAACAGAACTGCCTGTTCAGAATGACAGATTTGTACCTTGTCAGCTCAGGGATTTGAACATGCAACCTTCTGGTTACTAGTCCAACAATCTAACCACTAGGCTACCCTGCCGCTCCGTATAAGGGGGGCAGGTAGTCTAGCGGCCAGTAACCCGAAAGGTTGTTGGATCAAATCCCCGTGCTGACAAGGGAAAAATCTGTCGTTCTGCCCCTGAACAAGGCAGTTAACCCACTGTTACCCGGAAGGCCGTCATTGTATGTAAGAATTTGTTCTTAACTGCCTTGTCTGGTTAAATAAATCAACAAAAATAAGAACATGATGGACATGTTCGTGCAAACTGTTGTCTGTTGCAACAGTATATTTAGGAAAGCATATCAAACACAAGCACGACACATACAGACAGTCAAAATAGAGGTGGAACATCTAGGTAGCGTACTCGTGCGGTACTTGCAGGATCATTCAGTAGTTAAAACGCAGATCGTTTTTTGGCCCAAAATTTAAGTAGGGAGTTACATTCGTTTTTCAAGAATTCTGGCTAGTGACTAGGATATGGCAGCAACTATAAAGATTAGCCGACATCATCACACAAAACACGGATTGTTTTTGCTCCAATGCAATGTGTACGGACTGCATCCAGCTTGAGCAACTGCAATATCTGTTACAACAGACAGAGAATGTTGTAATAGCTTTCAATTCTTAGAACGTTCCCTGAATGTTACTAAAGTTTTCTTGTGGTTTTTATGGAAATTTTTCTTAACGTTCTTAGAACAATTTGAGAACATGGCTTGAAATAAAACCATGAGGAATGCCTGTGCTTCATTTTAGCCGGATTCTGTCAGAACAGGATCTGACACCTCTCCATTTTGGACAGTTTTTTCCGGAACATATTTAGCCGGATCCGGTACCTCTCGTGACATGACATTTTTTCTCTAACTTTTTGCAATGTAAAAATTATAATAAAAGCGATAAAAGTTCATTTTAGTTGCCTCTTCATTAATAAACCAATTAGGCACATTTTGGCAGTCTTGATACAACATTTTGAACATGTATGCAATGGTTCATTGGATCAGTCTAAAACTTTGCACGTACACTGCTGCCATCCAGTGGCCAACATCTAAATTGTGCCTGGACTGGTTAAATACATTATGGCCTTTCTCTTGCATTTCAAAGATGATGGTACAAAAATAAAATGTTTTTTTCTTTGTTTTATCTTTTACCAGATCTAATGTGTTATATTCTCCAATATTCATTTCACATTTCCACAAAGTTCAAAACGTTTCCTTTCAAATTGTATTAAAAAAATGCATTTTCTTGCTTCAGGTTCTGAGCTACAGGTAGTTAGATTTGGGTATGTCATTTTAGGTGAAAATTGAAAAAAAGGGTCGGATCCTTAAGAGGTTTCTCCTGCCCCCACAAAAAACATAATGTGAAAAGGTATATCTTCAGCCTGGGCCTAATATTCTAAGAGTTGATTTGGGTTGGGCCGGTTTGTGGTTTGCGCAACACAGTATGTTTGAGACCAACGCATGGCCGTGGCTGTGTGAGAAGCGCGCCAGTATCTCTCACATAACTAGAATGAGATTCACTTTCCATGATCCCTCTCTGCTCTGATAGGCATGAACCTGCAACTGTCATCTCTCCAGCATTGCACTTCATCATGCATTTCCTTATAGAATCATAGCCGCACGAAAGGTTCTGAAGGAACTGCAGCACTCCTGATAAATTGAAGTGCATTTGCCAAAGTTATAGAGTTACTGCTGTCTGTTCAGAAATAAGTGAAATAATTCAGAATAGCCTACTACCTCACGAGAAGGCCTATCATTTAGCCACAGAGGATCAATAGCTTCTTTAAAAAATTTGCCGAGCTGTGGTTTGTAGCCCGATAACAAGGAATAACCTACATCTGGCACAAATCTGTCAGTGAAAAAACAGCTCACATACAAAACAGGTCTTTCTCAATATTTCAAATCCAATCGAGGGAAAACACAAGCCGGAAAGCAAATGGCTCCTGCTATGCTGTAGGCTACCAAAATATTTGATCTACTTCCAAGTATTGTTTTACAGAAGAGAGAGAGAAACAGGATTTTGGAATGAGCACATCGGCCATCACCAACCAGTGACCTGCGCATCATTGGGGGAGTCAGTGAAACTGGAAACCAGTTTTAGGACTTTCATTTCCCACCTCGTACTTTAGCCTACAATATGTGTCTCCACACACCTCGGCCTAGGCTATTGATGGATTCAAGACAAGTTTCTTTTTATTGATCTCAGATTCTCAGTTTGTCAGTGTAAAAGTAGCCTGTGCGGAAGAAAAAAAAAGTGAGTTATCAAAAAAAGATTCTTCCCGGGTGGCGCAGTGGTTAAGGGTGCTGTACTGCAGCGCTAGCTGTGCCACCAGAGACTCTGGGTTCACGCCCAGGCTCTGTCGTAACCGGCCGGGAGGTCTGTGGGGCGACGCACAATTGGCCTAGCGTCGTCCGGGTTAGGGAGGGTTTGGCCAGTAGGGATATCCTTGTCTCATCGCGCACTAGCGACTCCTGTGGCGGGCCGGGGCGCAGTGTGCGCTAACCAAGGTTGCCAGGTGCACGGTGTTTCCTCCGACACATTGGTGCGGCTGGCTTCCGGGTTGGATGCGCGCTGTGTTAAGAAGTAGTGCGGCTTGGTTGGGTTGTGTATCGGAGGACGCATGACTTTCAACCTTCGTCTCTCCGGAGCCCTTACGGGAGTTGTAGCGATGAGACAAGTTAGTAGCTACTAAAAACAATTGGATACCATGAAATTGGGGAGAAAACGGGGTAAAATTCAACAACAACAAAAAAGATTCTGGCAAAGTCTCCAGTCATGTAAAATTATGTAGAATTGCATTTTACGGACCCGAGGCTACTGAAATGTAAAAGTGCCTCTACTCTACTGCTCGATGCCATTACGCAAATGTGATGATTTGCATGCAATGCTTTATTATAAAGGTGATGTTTTTTTCTTCATCCTTTCCGGTACCTCAGAACTCTCATGCCCACATTTTGTTCCGGGACCTCCCGATTTACAAATTAAGCACTGAGGAAACCTGTACGAAACGTTATGCTGAAGTTCTGAAATTTCCACAGATGAACTTGGTTTCTTAATGCTCTCTGAACTATTTGAGAACGTTCCCAAAGTCAAACAAGTCGGAGAATGTTCCAAGAACATTAACAACATTTACATTAAATGTAACCATATTTTTTTTACTTTTAGGAAACGTTCCGTTAAAGTAATGAAATGCCAAGAAAATAACTTTTTTTTTTTTTCAAGTTCCCTAAATGTTCCAAAACCAAGCAAGTATCCTGAACCGTTCCCAGAAAGTTGTGCAAAGGTTGTATACAAAATAACCACAGGACAACTACGCTCTCACAAATCTCTAAGGAACATATGGTTCTCAGAACGTTATGTGCTAGCTAGCAAGGCAGTGACATTTTTATGCAAGCCATTGTTCAAATGGTGAAGATAGCTTAATCAGATCAGGCTATTGTGTTTGTGTGTGGTGGTTTCATTCGTGATTTATTCATAGCAGTCACTTTTCCCTCCATCTCAGATCCACTTCCATGTGTTTCCCCCTCAGAGCCTGTGGAACTGTGACTCAGAAGACGATGATGTGCCATGCCGTGCCATATATCCTCCCTGTTGCATTAATCATGCTTTTTAATTAGTGCGGCCCAGCTTTATTAATTACGACTGATGTCTCGCTGATACAGCCTCCCTCAATCGCCCCGCCCTCCTCATTTCACACACAAACTCAAGTCATCGAGACCTTAACCCCGCCTCAAACTACACTGAGATGTCTCAAGTAAGGAGCTGGAGACACAAAGAGAGAGAAAGAACATAGAACAGAGAGAGGGAGGGTGAAAGAACAGAGAGAGAGAGAGAACAGAGAGAACAGAGAGAACAGAGAGAGGGTGGGAGGGAGAGAGAGAGAACAGAGAGAGGGTGGGAGGGAGAGAGAACAGAGAGAGAGCAGAGAACAGAGAGAGGGTGGGAGAGAGAGAGAGAACAGAGAACACAGAGAGAACAGAGAACAGAGAGAGGGCGGGGGAGAGAGAGAAAACAGAGAACAGAGGGCGGGAGAGAGAGAGAACAGAGAGAGAGAGAACAGAGAGAGAGAGTGATAGAAAGAACTCTGATTTAGGAAATTACTGGCCCTGAGGTAGGGAAAGACACATTATTAAAGGGAAATCAGGTGAGGAAGAATGAGGGAGATGTGAGAGAAGAAAGGAGGGCCATAAAGAGAAAAAGAGAGCAGAAAAAAATTAAGAGTGGTTAGAGAGAGAGAGAGAGCATACATGAAGCAGCAACACACATCCCTTTCATGTTGGCCTCAGAACAAGCCGCCTGCCTGTGGGATGAGCCAGTCCAATTGTGAGACGCTTTCTCAGACTAAAGGCTACGGATACAAGGATACAAATCACGAGTTTCGCTCTCGTCACATCAGCCGTGCGAGAGCCACTTCACCGCACCGGTGTTTATCTTGCGCTGACATTCTCTGCGCCTTAATTCCCCCACCACTCCTGAGTAGGATCTTTCTCGCTAAATAGACAGTGAGGTAGATGAACTTAATGGCCGAGAGGAGGAGGGGGAGAACAACCCACCTCCCACTGTGACATCCTCGAGATCCTCCAACGTTATGAGGGGAACGATATGACCGGGGCCATTTGATTTCATACGTATACCCAACCCCCATTTAGCCAGAGGGAGGAGGAAGGGAGGGAGGGGAACAGGAAAACCTCTGCCCCTCCTATCCTATCCTATCCTTCCTAACCCCTGAAGACTGGAGACAGACCCATCTGAAGGAAGACCCGGTCCGTGTAGGACACGTTAATGTTAACGTTGCGTGGAGGAATCTGCCTGTGGATCAACCTCCCATCACATAGCATCATGGTGACCCCATGCAGACTTAAACAAACTGTCGCAGTTATGTGTGTGTGTGTGTGTGTGTGTGTGTGTGTGTGTGCGTGTGTGGGGGTAAACGTGTGCCCCTAGGCTTCCGCGGTCTCCTTTACAAGCCACTGATTAGCCGCCCTCTCGGCACAGGAGGGACACTATCCAAGCTGACACTGTGTACTGGGCTCTTTATACTTTCTGCCTCTCTGAATTACTGTTGCTAGACACAGGCCTACACATCCAAAGGAATCTGTTTTAGCCCATTTTACCAAAAGCAGTAAGAGCATGAGAAAGCATCATGACGGAGGTCAAATGTTTAAATGATTCCCATCTTAGCCCAGGATATGTTTGGTTTTTGTTCTTTATCTCACACCACAAGCAACGTTGTTCCATTTCAGTTTTTATTGTGATTATCGTGAAAATGGGATTGACGTTTCGGGGGTTGCGTTGTCACTGACCGGCAGCAGCACCTACAGAAAGGCTCAGACGCTCAGCATCTGTAGGTGTAGATGTTTTCTGAAGGGTTTCCTGTTGAAATGCAATCTCCCAGTGAGAGGATCAAGTGCTGAGCTTCAGTCTCAGAGCTGACCCACTACAACTCCTCTTTTGTGGCTATGGGGATTTGGGAAGTGCTATTCCTTTAGCTGTCTACGGATGACCACAGATGCCCTGACCCAAGCCAGCGACTCACAGCTAAATCCACACTTGCAATGGTGGGATCATCATCATTATTCTGCCAGTTGACTGGTGCATGTGAGCGCAGTTCTGATGACCACCATCTCCGAAGGGGAAGCACAGGGGTCGTAGGTCAAATGTGCATGCCGGGGATTACTGAGCAGGCCAGGGTCCAGATCAAAGACCCCACGCAGAGAAGGGGTGTGTGTGTGTGTGTATGTATGTGTATGTTAGAGAGTCTGTGAGTGTGTGCGTGTGTCTGTGTGTGCAAGCGAGTGTGTGTGTGTGTGTGTGTGTGTGTGTGTGTGTGTGTGTGTGTGTGTGTGTGTGTGTGTGTGTGTGTGTGTGTGTGTGTGTGTGTGTGTGTGTGTGTGTGTGTGTGTGTGTGAGAGAGAGAGAGAGTATGGGGGGATGCTGGTGGTGCTCAAGTAGATAGCGTGGATAGAAATACACATCATTACTCCCCACATAAATCTGAGGTGCCCTCCCTTTCTCTCGCCCTCTCTTCCCTCATCCTCCCTTTCTCTCACCCTCTCTTTCCTCATCCTCCCCTTCTGTCACCCTCTCATTCCGTCACCCTCCATTCCCTCACCCTCCCCTTCGCTCACCCTCTGTTCCCCCCATCCTCTCTTTCTCTCACCCTCTCTTCCCCTCATCCTCCCTTTCTCTCACCCTGTCTTCCCCTTCACCGTCTCAGCAGAGCTAGGTGGGGTGAACTGCTGCCCTTTTCTGTAATACACTGGGACCCCCTCTTGTGTATTATGTAGTATGAAGCCTGTGCAACCTCCCTCTCAACTTTCTCCTTTCTTTACCCCATCTGCATCCAACGCACACACTCAACCTCAGGTGGCTGTGTTTGCTGCAGCATGCGCGTGTGTCAGAGAGTGTGTTGATTGGAGGGGGAGGGCCCCCTGACTTCTAGCAGAACCTCAGGCCGCCTGAAGTGTCACAGCAGAGCCGTGTCCTATTGTTTTGGAGAGCCTTTTCCAGCCATGCGTCTTGTAAAACGTCAGTGAAGCCGTGTGATCTGTTCAAATGAATGTGATACATAAAACCCGCTCGCCTCCGCTTGGGTCGGGGCCAGTGTTTTCAGGGGAGAAAAAAGCACTTAGCAGTGAAGTTGCTTTGCGTATTGTATTCTGATGAAGTCGTTACTCAGAACCAAATAGAAGGAAAGGAGGGGGGAAAAGGGTTGTAATTTTAGAGCTTAGTGGGGCCGGATTTATCAGGTGATTTCTGCATTTCCACTTTCCAAGTGTGTCTTATTCTGCCCTCCATATAACACGATTTTAATTGTCATTTAAAATGTGTCCCACTCCGACAGTGCGTTTAAAAAAAATCAAGAGTCTTTCTTCTTATTTAGGATGTGACGTGTTTTGTCCATCAGCGTGACATTCTGTCGCGTCCATATGATGGCCCATAATACCCCTCCAATGTTCAGTTCTCATTACATAGAGCTCAGTGTCTCCTACTCATCTGAAACTGTGATCTCCCTCATCCATATTCTATATCCATTAAACAGTGCACTTTTAACCACCCTCTGGATGGGTTCTAGTAGCCTAATGTGTAATTACTATGCTGAGTTGAGTTGAGGGCGTTCCGGCGCTGTGTAAAAACACAGAACTTCTTTCACGGTGCCAATCTTAGCTCCCGCTCCATTGGATCACAAACCTCTCTTAGCTGGTGCCGTGGTTACCAACATTAAGTGGACGCTATAATCATATCATTATCTCACCATTATGACCTTTTTGTCACCATTTGAAAGTAGATGAGATCCAAACAGCCGTGGTCATGTGCTGGTGAAAACGCTCTGCTCAGGCCCAAAACATTTCTCTACATTTTTTTTTGTTGGAAAACTTTCCTGTCTGTTTGAAGCAAAAGAAAATGTCGAACTAACATTTCATGGCGTTAGTCCACAATGTATATCATTGTGGAATATGTTGCCGTTTCAATTGTTATATTTGACAACTTGCCAAAAAAAGGAGTTAAACCATTTTTCTGTGGATGTGTTCACAGCTCTGATGTAAGCTAACACAAGGCCCAGATGGAGGAACGAGGACAACGGTGCCTGGTCAACTCAGGGTATTAGCTCAAGCATCATCACAATGCTCAGATTTCGTTCTCTCTCCCTTTCTGCAGGGCCGAGGGTCACGGGAGGTCACTGCCTCTCGCTGTGTGCCGGTAGCAGACACAGACGGTTAATGACCGGGCACAGCATCAAAGAGCCAGGGTATGTCCCCACACACACACACACACACACACACACACACACACACACACACACACACACACACACACACACACACACACACACACACACACAGCCAGCCCATTCTACTTCTCCTCAGCTCTCTGTCTCCCTCTAACTGAGTGAACGCATCACTCTGTGCTAAGTGGAAGTCTCACTCACCTCTCATCCTCTAACGATGTCATCCTTCCCTCCGCAACTCACACATCACACATCAGTTAGTTATGTTGGGTGGGGGGCAGAGGGAGGGGCGCTGACAGTGAGGGAGGAAGTACACAGGAAGTACATTAGTTATCAGTCTCTGTCGTCTCCACCTTTTCAGATCCCATCAGTATTAAACTGCTCTGGAAGCAGGCCCTCTCTTTTTCTCTCTTAAAAGTCTCCCGCGCGGCACTTTAAACCAGGCCTCAGATCTAAATGACACTTCGCACTACACATGCATGAAGACAACTGAATTAAATATGTAAATAAAAGCCAGGAAAAAATACATAAAAAATAGGACAGGAAAAAGCGGGAAAGAAAATGTTCCTGTGGTCAAACGGGATTTATTGGCAAGAGACGGGGGAGTTTTAATAAGGTTCACAGGAATTAGTCTTTCACAGAAAACATGCTCACGATCTTGTAAGAGTAAGTTGTCTATGATCAAGTAGAATAATCATCCCATTCAGCTAGTCAAAAAAAAGTACAATGGATTCTAATTTGCAGGACATCAGTGATTTTAGAGAGAATAATAAACACATTTTTTTCCTAAATGTAATTTTTGTTCTTGATTTTTAAACGGACTCATTTAACCATCCGATGTGCCGTGTGTCACTCCAGTGTATATGTAGGGGGTTGAAGGGGGCTAAAACAGGAGCAGTGTGGGGGGGGGGGGGGGGTTGTCTGCATGCTTTGCCATGATTCGGAACCTCAGTGACCACACTAATTATTTTTCTAGTCAGCCGTGTGTGCAGAACCTGCCTGCTAGTTGTGCAAATGCTTATTTAAGCTGTGTAACTGAGGTCCATATGGTTTTCATCATCATAAAGAAATGTTTTTAGGGGGTTGTGTTTTTACTAGGCCGGAGCAGAGACTTGTCTGTCAAGCCAGGGTTTGAATAGCCTTCCAGAGGTTAATACTCAACAGTGTGTTACATTATGAATATTAAATATGCAATTGAAATGTGAAGTAGGGTATAACTGTAATGCATGTTTTCATGTTGAATCTAAAAATGACAATAAATGAGCATTTGGCATATCCTGTCTAATGTTGTCATCGCAGTTCCTGAATGATTGTGGGTTATAGTATACAGTGATTTTCTACAGTCAACCATATGTGTTCTAGCTTGCCTTGGTTCATTCTCTCATCATGAGGTATCTACAATAAAAGGCAATAAACAAGGTGCTGAACACATTTATATTAATCTATGACATACAATAAAGCTTTCATTGTCTCCCACGCCCATCCGACCACACAGAGATACCCATCAGTTCCGCAACACACACACACACACTCACACACACACACACACACACACACACACACACACACGCACACACACACACACGCATGCACACGCACGCGCACACGTGCACACACACGCACACACACACGCGCACACACACACATGCACACACATGACATCAGTAGAGACCTAGTACAGGCTTGATGTTGTTTTCTTTCCTCCCAGCATGTGCAGGCAGTGATGGTGAGTGATAATGTTTAGGCAGAAGGAATCATGGGTAGGAACTCCCCTGGAGTGAGAATGAAAGACTAAATCGGTCAGAGAACAGGAAATCAGGCCAGTGACATTAGAGATCAAGGCACAGCAACATCTCACCTAAAGCATGTTCAATGGCACTTTGACACGTCTCACTAAAAACCTTCACATTGTGCTCTGAGTGTTTCCACGGCTTAATTGATTGTTAAAAAGGGGTGGAGGGGGACTTGGTCCACCTCATGCTCTCTGGCACCATCAGAGACGTTTTTGGGTGTGTAATTTACTCGTGAAAACCGTGATGTATTTTTTTCACCCAGTAGTTAGCACAGTTTTACTTTAAATAAACGTTTATATTCCGGCATGGGTTTGTGAATGAATAGAACAAAGGCAAGGCAGTAGATTTCTGTCTTGATTGTGCCCAGATGTGTGGTGGGATCTGGAACTCGTTTGATTACCAGGAATATTCAGCTCAATTCAATAAATAGAGCTTTTAGAAGGAGAGCATTTCCATGTCACTGTTTCCAGGCAGAACTATTACACTGCTGTTGATCTGATCTATCTAGTGTATAGACACTGTCGCCTGCTACACGAATACAATACTATTGAAACAACACCATCGAAAATTCATGGACTATCTTTGAAAAAAAAGATATACCCTAACAATGTGCCTCTTCTCTTTCGACTATTTTGTTACAATTACAATCACGTTCACACGTTGTGTTGCTGTGTGTGTGATTGTGATCATTTACAGCAGCCGGCGATGGGGAGAAAACACCCTCGGCTCTCATCTCTGCACTCAATCCCTCTCCGCGCTTGTGTGAGAGATGACGAAATCATCATATGGAAAAATCCAATGTGATCTAAGCAAGAGGCAGAAAGGTCACAGGGAGTCAGTAAAATGGATGAAAGCTAATGATTATCTCAACCTTTATCTAATCAATAATCATTTAATCCCACAATATTATGGACACTATATCCCATTTTCCATTAACTCAGGCGGGATGACAGAGGCTGCATTGTTTCCTAAGGCAGCTTTATGGCAGGGGGATGGCTGGTATGTCTGAGAGGCAGTTTTAAGGTGTGCTCTCAACTGCTCTCAACCTGTTAAGACACTCGTACGTAGTCTGAACATAGAAGATAATACATTTTCTGAAATATTGAGTGTTTGAAGCAATGCGATCGGAATGGTATAGAATAACAATCTAGCAATTTCTAAATGGCCTAGAGTTTTAGCTCCATCAAACAGTGAATGTGGGTTTAATGAAATACCATCACATTACACAAATAGTGGATATTTGAAAGATAAATACGTAAAATCATTTGTTAAACCTGAAAACTCAATTATGTCCTTTGGTTTCTTATGATCACCAAAACACATATATTTCTCCATCAGTCTGTGTCTCTAAGGAGTTTGCATTTGATACCGTTATGCTGCAGTAATTTGTACCGTTATGGCCCATTTGGAGTGACACCATCTTCTGTGACTGGGAGTGTCTCTCCAGTGTCTGTCTGCCCAGTGATGCCATCTTCATCCTAACCTTATTGCTTTTAATGACTCCCTCTTTCTTTTCATGAATTCTTTATCGATTCCTTCTGACGTCTGGGTGAATTAATTTTCAATTACTGCAAATAAAGAATAAAAATAAAAAAAAACTCACTAATGTCTGGCTCCAGCTCTACGTACGAGTGTGTATAAGCATGCGTGTGTGCAACAATGTGATGTGGTGATATTCATACTTTCTATTCCACCGTTCTTCTTCTCTCAGTCCTTCCAGCAAAGGACTGGGGGAGAAATGTTCATCTTCAAAGTCCACACCCAAACACTCACGCATACGCACACACACATCCTCAGACAAAAAGACACACACAAGGGAGCGTGTGAATCCGACGGAGAGAAATTGTACTAAAGGTCACAGTGTGCTAATGACCAGGCTATCTTACATGAAATAAGTCCAGACACTTTCGACAGGTCTCTCAATGTCACAGAGCAGCCTTTCGCTGCTGTCCGGCCCTGACGTGACTGGAAAGCAAGGTGAGGTGAGGTGCTCTGCGTTGATGTGCGTTTGAGGAGAGAAGTGCAGCACCGAACTGGACAGGCTTTTCATTTCATATACTGTACTCTTCAAATATCCCTGACAGCATCCTGTAAGCGTGGCCAACCAGTGCAATCTATTCCCCCGTCATTTTTAAGAATAGGAAACACACTCCAATACTCGATAGACATGCTCAGTATGAGACTCAGGAGTACAACGTCAATGTTAAATACCCACAGGTCATTAATTACAGCAATTATTCACTTTCATTTCTCTGACACATATTGACTGTTGTTTTTTAATGCGCCCAACCTAAGCCGCCCAGGAAGACTTGACAGCAAAATAACAGAATTGTTTAAAGCGAGCCGCCATTTTAACAGAGCATTGGGTATAGTCATAGATTTCTTCAAATGTGATATGAAATGTGAAGATTTTTTGTCAGTTGTTCAATTATTTCACATTACTATGAGGCAAGAGCATTAGGGAGTTCGATAGAAAGCATTTCGGAACATACTGTATGTGGGTCTACTGCTGTATTCAACCAGGAACAAGTGTTGGATAGATTGCATTAAAATGGCTATTGGAAGTATGAAAATAAGAAAATGACCCTATGCTTTGTATAGATATGTTGCAGAATGTAAGAGGCCAACTGCTTGTGTTGCTAGGCAGCTGTGTAGGCAGCTGTGTAGGCAGCTGTGTAGGCAGCTGTGTAGGCAGCTGTGTACACGCATGTATTTGCCCTGCATGTATGTCCTGACCTCTCCCTCCTCTCTGTGTTTATGTTGTGTGTACGTGTGTGTGTGTGTGAGTGTGTGTGTGTGTGTGTACGTTATGTCCGTGTACGTGTGTGTGTGTATTTGTGTGCTTGTGTCCTGAACTATCCCCGTCTCTGCTCATCCCCCTATGAGAGTAGCGTGAAATACAGCTCTGTAATTGTCTGTTCTGGCCCCTACATTCTTTACCCAGGCGACCGCCCCGGCTCCATGTCACTTTAACAACCTGGAATTATCACCACAATGGAGATTTCAGGTTAAAAGTGTCTCTAAGAGAATATAGATACATTTTCCGTCAATAAATGTTCCTCTCCGCCTAGTTTCTTCTAAGTCAAGTACCCCCCCCCCCCCCCCCCCCACCTTGCCTTGATTGACATTTTTACCACAGAATTATAACATGTCTGTCTGTGAGAGGGCTTGTCGTGCTCCAAGATTAGCTAACCATCAAAATAAAATAGGATAAGTTCAACTTGGTGTCATTTCACAGGAATATTGATTATTGCAGACATACAGGATTTGGAGGAGGATTTCCCATAAAAGCAGTAGCCATTGTGTCTTCTGCAGACAGTAAAGCACATGAAGGATGCAGTGATGTACAGGCCTGGAGAGCATCGCCCCCTAACATTGTCTGTTCGCAGTTAACCTTTGCTAAACCAGGTCTTCTCTTTACTTGGAGAAAGCCTGAGGTTTGTGATGGAAAATGATATTAATTTCCGTTGTTAGAGTTCCATTATATACAATACATTTCACAGCACTACTTGTGCACGAAGCAACAACGTTTGTGTGTTGTTCTGAATTGTACAATTGTCGCTGACGGATCATGTTACACCATTGCGTGAAAAGATCACTAAGAAGACAGACACTACACAGTCCGGCATGAGACGTCCTGTTTTTATCCTGCGCTGGAGAAACTGAAGTTAATCAGCCTATGTCTGTTGGAATCCTGTTGGAACAGTAAACAACGTCAACGCCACATCTCCTCGACACGACTTTAATCAACAACTTTTTAGACGAGTCACCTTCATGTCACTCTAAGTGTTATTTAAACTAAGGAAAACGACCTTCTTCAGCTACCTACAGGAGGAAAACTTTTAACAACGAGCGAGACCTTAAGGACCAATGAGGCGAGGAGTTCAATACAGCTCAGCTTGCCCAACAATAACCAAAAATGAACAGAGGAATGGTTTAACCATCCAATCAGATTTTGGCCATGTGATTCTCAGTGTTAAACCAAAAAAATGTAACCGCCCAATCGGATGCAGAGTAAGTGCTTCAACATGCCTATAAGAACTAAAGAGTTGCCTCAGCAGCCAACTGAATGCCACGTAAGTGCTTCAGTATGAGTATGGGAAATACAGGAGAGCTTAACCAGCCCCAGTCATACTGCTGTAATGAAAGCCAGATTGAAAGAGGGTTTGGATTGATTTCCAACATCTTGATTTGATATCCTGAATTAATTATTTCAACTTGAATAATATATAAAGGAAAATAAATGGAGAACACTCGCGGGAACAAGAGAGGGCTTCACTACTGCTGAGTTATCTCATGGCCAATCTCACCCGCAAGACTACTCTCAGCTGTGTGTGTGTGTGTGTGTGTGTGTGTGTGTGTGTGTGTGTGTGTGTGTGTGTGTGTGTGTGTGTGTGTGTGTGTGTGTGTGTGTATGTGTGTGTGTGTGTGTGTGTGTTTTTCTGTGTGTGTGTTTCTGTGTGTCTGTCTGTCTGTGTGCGTGTGTGTGCGCATGCATTCATAGACACGTCAGCGTGTATCTGTGTGCATGCAGAATATGTGTCCAACATATACAGTTGAAGTTGGAAGTTTACATACACCTTAGCCAAATACATTGAAACTCAGTTTTTCACAACTCCTGACATTTAATCCCAGTAAAAATTCCCTGTCTTAGGTCAATTAGGATCACCACTTTATTTTAAGAATGTAAAATGTCAGAATAATAGTAGAGAATTATTTATTTCAGCTTTTATTTCTTTCATCACATTCCTAGTGGGTCAGAAGTTTACATACACTCAATTATTTTTTGGTAGCATTGCCTTTAAATTATTTACCTTGGGTCAAACGTTTCAGGTAGCCTTACACAAGCTTCCCACAATAAGTTGGGTGAATATTGGCTCATTCCTCCTGACAGTGCTGGTGTAACGGAGTCAGGTTTGATGGCCTCCTAGCTCGCATACACTTTTTCAGTTCTGCACACACATTTTCTATAGGATTGAGGTCAGGGCTTTGTGATGGCCACTCCAATACCTTGACTTTGTTATCCTTAAGACATTTTGCCACAAATTTGGAAGTATGCTTGGGGTCATTGTCCATTTGGAAGACCCATTTGCAACCAAGCTTTAACTTCCTGACTGATGTGTTGAGATGTTGCTTCAATATATCCACATCATTTTCCAGACTCTTGATACCATCTATTTTGGGAAGTGAACCAGTCCCTCCTGCAGCAAAGCACCCCTACAACATGATGCTGCCACCCCCGTGCCTCACGGTTGGGATGGTGTTCTTCGGCTTGCAAGCCTCCCCCTTTTTCCTCCAAACATAACGATGGTCATTATGGCCAAACAGTTCTATTTATGTTTCATCAGACTAGAGGACATTTCTCCAAAAAGTACGATCTTTGTCCCCATGTGCAGTTGCAAACCGTAGACTGGCTTTTTTATGGTGGTTTTGGAGCTGTGGCTTCTTCCTTGCTGTGCGGCCTTTCAGGTTATATCGATATAGGACTCGTTTTACTGTGGATATATAGATACTTTTGTACCTGTTTCCTCCAGCATCTTCACAAGGTCCTTTGCTGTTGTTCTAGGATTGATTTGCACTTTTCGCACCAAAGTACGTTCATCTCTAGGAGACAGAACGCATCTCCTTCCTGAGCGGTATGACGGTTGCGTGGTCCCATGGTGTTTATACTTGTGTACTATTGTTTGTCCAGATGAACGTGGTACCTTCAGGCGTTTGGAAATTGCTCCCATGGATGAACCAGACTTCTGGAGGTTTACTAATTTTTTCTGAGGTCTTTGCTGATTTCTTTTGATTTTCCCATGATGCCAAGCAAAGAGGCACTAAGTTTGAAGGTAGGCCTTGAAATACATCCACAGGTACATCTCCAATTGACTCAAATGATGTCAATTAGCCTATCAGAAGCTTCTAAAGCCATGACAACATTTTCTGGAATTTTCCAAGCTGTTTATAGGCACAGTCAACTTAGTGTATGTAAACTTCTGACCCACTAGAATTGTGATACAGTGAATTATAAGTAAAATAATCTTTCTGAAAAAACGAGTTTAATGACTCCAATCTAAGTGTATGTAAACTTTCGACTTCACCTGTATGTGTGTATGTGTACTTGTCTGGTGAGAGTTTGGGTTCCAGATACTGTTACGTGAATATTTGTGTGTCTCTGTCAGATGGTTGCAGCAGTAAACTGTTGCAAGCCTCTGACAGTAAACTGTTGTAACCATCTGACAGAGACACACAAATATTCACCTAACAGTATCTGGAACCCAAAATTTTGTCATGGCTTTAGAAGCTTCTGATAGGCTAATTGACATCATTTGAGTCAATTGGAGATGTACCTGTGGATGTATTTCAAGGCCTACCTTCAAACTCTATACAAACTGCTGCTCACGTGTGTGAGCGGCAGTTTGTATAGAGAATTTATTAGGAGTTTGCGAGTGGCTTACATGGAATCCTCTGACTCACAAATCCATCATACATTTTTATGAATCTATTAATAGATATACAGTACCAGCATTCCAGGTGAAGCTGGTTGAGAGAATGCCAAGAGTGTGCAAAGTTGTCATCAAGGCAAAGGGTGGCTACTTTTTTGGTTACTACATGAGCTTTGATGTCTTTACTATTATTCTGCATTGTAAAACATAGTAAAAAGAAAGAAAAACCCTTGAATGAGTAGGTGTGTCCAAACTTTGACTGCTCCTGTACATAGTGTAAAAAGGAAAAAACAATTAATTGTATCTATTCAGTGGAGACACAGTATGTCTTCAGTGTGCTCCTTATTGAATCAAAGATACTGCAACATAAAATGTCTAATTCTCAAAAGGTGGGATACTGGCAAGGCATCAGTTATTGGTGGTTCACCTTCCCTTTTGATTGTAGTTATTGATAAAGTAATCTACTTTCCCAACCCAGAATATTATAAACTATCATCAGCATAACTCATTTCCCTAGCAGGTACTCATTCGGTAGTAGAATGAGAGGAAACACTAAACACCCGTCCTCTGAACCGGGCTACACAGCTCCACTGCCAGCACTCGATTGGAAGGTGGTTCCTTCCCCCTTCCACCCATCCCACTCACATCTGACGCCCAGATTATCATAAAAGAAGGCTACTGTCAGCATGCGCGTGATTTACTGACAACCTGAGCCTATCAATCTCAAAGTTCCGATTAAAAGTATGAGACTCAAATTCTCTCTCTCCTTTTTATTCGAATGAAATAGAAAATAAAGGGAGGCCTTTGAATTTCATAACTTCCAGAAAACTCTGGCAAGTATTCAGTGTGCTCTACTTTTGTCTTTCAACCTCGCCACAGGAGGCAGCGCTCATCTGCAGGAGGCAGCACTCAGGACATCGTTCTCATTTCAAAATGCCATCGAACCTTCAGATGAGCACTGCACTGTGACCTCGGAATACAAAAAATACTGACATCAGATTTTTCTTCTTATGTGCTCTGCTTAAGAGCACTTCTAAGTGAACCAGGGGGCATACCGTCTCACATTAACAGCACTACTTTACATTCTCCTCCCAAAAAAGGTATAATTATACTTGTATATAAATGTATATATATATATAGATGTATATAAATATGTTGGCTAACTTTGTGCCTATTTTTATATTTAAGTTCAGTAAGGATCACCAGTACAAATACACATTCACTTTTGAATTCATTTACCCCAAAATCTCCATTTGAATATGGTAAACCATTCTCATCACCCAAACAAAACATTCAGTCTGGGCAGTGAGACAGGACTCTTGCTCACTTTTAACCCATTTTCATTTACCACTGACTTAAATATCTATCTTTGAAGTCATGAAATGTTAAAAGCTTCCTCCGATAACACCCTGTCTTCTCTCTTTGATATCACAGTGTCATCACTGCAAAACCCTGTCAGCCTCACAGTGATGTGTCAGTCATGCATTCAATAATAATGGTTGGATCATTTTGAATGTTTAGAGGAGGAGATCACAAAGTCGTTAACTCTTTTCTGACTCTCTCAGCAGTTCGTGGCGATGTCGCAGCGTTGTCGGAGTAAGCCGTAATGTATAGTGCTGCAAACAAGAAGGATTGCAGGATCCCTGCCTCGCAGCCCGTGGGAGCCCGCGGTGACGCCGGAGCTCAGGTATATGGATGGCCTGAGGAGGTGTCCATCATTCATAAAACATGCCTCCGTACGCGGCCGAATTGATCTTGCAAAAGAAGCAGGGTGGCACAGCTACCACTTCATTAGTCTTCTCGCGCCACAAATCACCCTGCACTAGCCTCCAAGGGACCGCAGCCACCCCCACCTCAGCTCTCCTCTCCTCAAAGGCCCGGGGGAAAGAGGGGCTGGATAGATAACAACACCATGATTACAGTGTTATAACAGCTTGTTAGCATTGTGTTAATTTTAGCTCAACATCAGAGTGATGGTACAACACAGGCATGGTGAAGGTCTAGCACTGAATTAGGAATGAGCTCAGATCAAGAAGGAGGCGACATCAGAGCAGCTAGAGCAAAACAAAGTTTGAAAAAAACGTTGAAATGCACACAAATCTTGTCAATGGTAATTGATAGCTAGTGGTCATTTCGAGAGTCCCGGATGAAATCAAGTCCCTTCTCCATAAAACAATGTCAAATATTGATGATATTTATTTTTCATAGTTCCAAAATGAATTGCCCCATTCCTCTACTATTTATGATGAATGTTTTTTATTGCCTTTTTTGTTGTTGTTGGAGCTGCTTGAGAGAATTGAGCGTCGTCTTTTCTGCAAATGTTTCCAGCTCACCAGAGAAACCCTGGAGGACACAACCATCACTGGCCATAATATCAGATCCTCTCTGCTTCGCTCTGAATTTGCTGGCTAAAAATGCAAGGACATGAGGGAAATACAAAACTTAAGGTCCCTTTTTTATGTTGACTGATGACATTGGTTGGCATTCATATCTTCATTAAAGGAATTATACGTGATGAAAATAAATAGTCAAGCTTAACTATTAAAATCACGTTTTCTATCAAAATGTCTGTTACACACCTGCAGCGCATACAGCATCCTGATCACTAGAAAAATACTTTGATATCAAACATTTGAAAAGGTCTTGAGAACGTCGATACAGTGTATGCCTTTGTCGTGTGGTAATATTTAATATATTTGTATACAGTATACCTCACATGTGAGCCGCAATAAGACTAATCAATTAGCCTATTCAAATGTTTATCCGACTGTCAATACAGATTATTTAGCAATATGCAACAGTTGAGTTACAGCGATAGGCAATCAGAAAATGATTTAATTCATTTAATTACTTTGTCAAATAAATGGGTTCACTTACAAGGCATAAAGCTTAAATTGTAAAAGCATTAACAAGCATTACAAGGCATTGTTCTAAGCCTGATCAGAGAGGGGGAGAGAGAGAGAGAGACAAAGAAACCATGGCTTGAGCCATAGCTCATGGGAGAGGGAGAGAGAGAATGTAGGTATCTCACCGGCGCATGTCAGGAACTAAAAGAAAAAGAGACAATGAATGTGAGACACTTCATAACGTCTGACCATGTTCAAATTCAAAATCGGAGTTGTTGACCCAATTGCATTACCTGTTGAGTTAACCTCAAATTCGATATCAGACCTATAGACCTGTAAAGACAACAGCACCCTTGCTACCCAGAAGTGTGACAGGAGAGGGTTGGTGAGATCACGAGTCATTCCTAAAACAACACAAAGCAATCCTTGCAATCAGTAGATAAGAGTCACTTCGGGGGCTAGGCCGCCCTACATAATCCTCCCTTGAACACATCTGATTCTGCATCAGACAGAAGTGTTCAAAACCGGACGGCCAGCACTGTAGTCACTGTAGACAATCTTCAGAGCAGCAGTTCATGATCCTTGCAGCATCACTTCAAAAATGTCAGTTTGGCGGGTAGCATTGTCTTCTTTAGAAATACAAATGTTCTTAGTTAACATCTTCCCTGCAAAACCCAGAACTGAAGGTACGCCAAGATATCACATATTAATTCCCATTTCAATGAACATAAAACTGTCTGTTTATCTGATTGGATTGGTCAATAGCAACTTCATATGTGGTTGTATCAAATCAGTCAGATGAATATAAAATACATCAAAGATCACCGCATGAAAACCAACTCCCTGTGTCTTAACAGGAGCCATTACATTTTGTCTAGCAATCTGTATACATCAAAGATCACCGCATGAAAACCAACTCCCTGTGTCTTAACAGGAGCCATTACATTTTGTCTAGCAATCTGTATACATCAAAGATCACCGCATGAAATCCAACTCCCTGTGTCTTAACAGGAGCCATTACATTTTGTCTAGCAATCTGTATACATCAAAGATCACCGCATGAAAACCAACTCCCTGTGTCTTAACAGGAGCCATTACATTTTGTCTAGCAATCTGTATACATCAAAGATCACCGCATGAAATCCAACTCCCTGTGTCTTAACAGGAGCCATTACATTTTGTCTAGCAATCTGTATACATCAAAGATCACCGCATGAAAACCAACTCCCTGTGTCTTAACAGGAGCCATTACATTTTGTCTAGCAATCTGTATACATCAAAGATCACCGCATGAAAACCAACTCCCTGTGTCTTAACAGGAGCCATTACATTTTGTCTAGCAATCTGTATACATCAAAGATCACCGCATGAAAACCAACTCCCTGTGTCTTAACAGGAGCCATTACATTTTGTCTAGCAATCTGTATACATCAAAGATCACCGCATGAAAACCAACTCCCTGTGTCTTAACAGGAGCCATTACATTTTGTCTAGCAATCTGTATACATCAAAGAAAGTACATTCACAAAAGTAACCTATATAGCCGTCGCAAATGGATATAAAAAATGATGGAATTGCAAAGGAAAAAATGATTAACACATCGTCAAATAATCAACATTTTAAGAGAAAACCTCAAATCTACCCTATGCTGCAAGTAGAATCAAGAAGGGCAACACCTCCCTAAATCCCAACGTCCCAACATCTCTGCGTAGTATGACCGCTTCTGTGACAAGAGTTACAAAACCTAACTGAATAGTTGGTCCTACTCTGTGGGTAGGCAAGCTGCCCGAAATGTGCAGGTGGATTTCCTCCTCATAGGTTCCAACAGTGCCTGACCGTATGCCCTTCCCTTTTACAGAAATTACAACTATGCTTTGTGGGCTGTTTGGACTTAGCCTCTGTACATGTCTCAATAGCTGCAATAGGGGCTCTTTTGGTAGCTCGGTCACTTTGGAGATGATTTGCTTTCTGTGCTAACAAGTCTTGCTTCGCGTCATGTAGAAATGACCTAGTCAAATCATGCTCTTTTTCGAATGCTTGAAGTTCTGCTCGCAAGTGCTCTATTTTGCCCTCTGAAGTCTCTGGGACTTCACAGTGGTATCAAGCATGTTCATCGCTAGTTTGCTGTGTCACAATTCGTTCTTCCAGAGTAAAAACACTGGCAGCTCTACAATTAACATCCTCTTAGATTTTTTTCAAATAAATGACAACATGTTGCCAGTAATGGAGAATTTCATTCCTAGTCAAATCAAAAGTGTGACCGTTGTTTCCGTTCTTGATCAAATTATTAATATGAGATGATTGCCATAGCTCAAAAAATATCAGTCGCCTGCATATTCGCCATCACGTAAGTCACATATTCGTTATACAGTGTATAGGGGAATCAAATGTAATAAACTCCAATTAAGTTAAAAGCATCCATAAAAAATATCATGTTGGGGTCATCATTTATGACCTGATTCAGGAATCTAGATCCAGAGTTCCTCTGTGGAGATGGGAGAACCTCCAGAAGGACAACTTTCTCTGCAGCATTCCACCAATCAGGACTTTATGGTAGAGTGGCCAGACGGAAGCCAATCCTCAGTAAAAGGCACATGACAGCCCGTCTGGAGTTTGCCAAAAGGCACCTAAGAGAAACAAGATTCTCTGGTCTGATGAAACCAAGATTTAACTCTTTGGCCTGAATGCCAAGCGTCACGTCTGGAGGAAACCTGGCACCACCCCTACGGTGAAGAATGGTGATGGCATCATCATGCTGTGGGAATGTTTTTCAGTGGCAGGGACTGAGAGACTAGTCAGGATCAAGGGAAAGATGAACAGAACTAAGTACAGAGAGATCCTTGATGAAAACCTGCTGCAGAGTGCTCTGGACGTCAGACTGGGGTGAAGGTTCACCTTCCAACAAGACAACAACCTTAAGCACAAAGCCAAGACAATGCAAGAGTGGCTTCGGGACAAGCCTCTGAATATCCTTGAGTGGCCCAGCCAGAGCCCAGACATGAACCCGATCAAACATCTCTGGAGAAACCTGAAAATAGCTGTGCAGCAACGCTCTCCATTCAACCTAACATAGCTTGAGAGGATCTGCAGAGAAGAATGGAAGAAACTCCCTAAATACAGGTGTGGCAAGCTTGTAGCGTCATACCCAAGAGGTCTTAAGGCTGTAATTGCTGCCAAATGTGCTTCAACAAAGTACTAAGTAAAGGGTCTGAGTACTTATGGAAATGTAAATATTTCTGGTTTTCTTTTTAATAAATTAGCAACATTTCTAAAATGTTGTTTTTGCTTTGTCATTATGGAGGTACTGTGTGTAGATTGATGAGAAAAAAACAAAGAATTTAATCCATTTTAGATAAGGCTTTAACGTATTTTGGGGGGGAGAAAAAGTCAAGGGGTATGAATACTTTCTGTATGTATGTATGTATGTATGTATGTATGTATGTATGTATGTATGTATGTATGTATGTATTTATGTATGTATGTGTGTGTGTGTGTGTGTGTGTGTGTGTGTGTGTGTGTGTGTGTGTGTGTGTGTGTGTGTGTGTGTGTGTGTGTGTGTGTGTGTGTGTGTGTGTGTGTGTGTGTGTGTGTATATATATTTTCCAACACATTTTTGGGTGAAAAAAAACGAAGTACTGACCCATCCAAAGTGGGATTGAAGTGGATTTAATTGTGATGTCATTAATCTACACAAAATACTCCATAATGTCAAAGTAAAAAGAACATTCTCCAAACGTTGACAAATTAATAAAAATGTAACGACTAAAATATAGTCATTGCAGAAGTATTCACCCCTTTTGTTTAGGCAAGCCTAAATTTGACTAGGAGTAACATTTGGCTAAACAAATAAAACAATAAATTGCATTGACTCAACGTGTGAAATCATAAGGATAATAAATAAATAAATATGACCAACCCGTCCTCTGTCCCCCATACATACTACTTCTGTATGTATGGGGGAAACACCCCGTAGTCAGGTATTGAATTTCCACCACAGATTCAACTACAAAGACCAGGGAGCTTTTTTGAAAGCCTCATAAAGAAAGCCAGTGATTGGTAGATGGGTAACAATAACACATCATACATTGAATATCTCTTTAAGCACGGTCAAGTTGATAATTATGCTGTTGATGATGTATTAAACCACCCAGACACATCAAAGATAGTCGACCTTCTGAACTGAGCTGCAGGACAGGAGGGAAACTGATCAGGGACGTCACCATGAGGTCATTGGTGATTTTAAAACAGCTACAGAGTTCAATGGCTGTGATGGGAGAAAACTGAGGATGGATCAACAACATTGTAGTTACTGAACAATAACGGCCTAAATGGCAGTGAAAAGAAGAATAGAAATATGTAGAATTGTTTTCTTCCAAACATGCATCCTGTATGCAACAAGGCACTGAAGTTATACTGCATGAAAACATGGCACAATGAAAACACAGAAAGCCTTATAATTGGTGCAAATCCAACACAACACATCACTGAGTAAATGCCTTCTAATTGTCATGCATGGTGGTGGATGCATAATGGTATGGATATGCTTGGCATCGGCAAAAACCGGGGGGGGTTTTCAGGTGAAAAAGAAACAGGCAAAATCCTAGAGGAAAACCTGCTTCAGTCTGCTTTACAATAACCTACAACACAAGGCCAAATCGTATCTGGAGTTGCTTACCAAGAAGACAGTGAATGTTCCTGACTGGCCAAGTTATATTTTTTACTTAAATCTGCTTGAAAATCTATGGCAAAAAGATGACTCACAACTGTAATTGCTGCCAAAGGCGTTTCTAACATGTACTGACTAAGAAATGTTAACACTGTTTTTCACTTTGACATTACGGAGTATTTTGTTTTAGATAGTTCACAAAAAAATCACAGTTAAATCTATTTTAATCCTACGTTGTATATATGTGAGTACTTAATATAATATATATGTGAGTACTTATTATACTCACAGTACAATCAGTAGGGTTTTCCTGATTCATTTATTGGCCCTGTCATTCTTAAAAAAAACATAAACAAGTATTTGAAGTGAACAAAATTATTTTGGGGTTGATGAGGTACGCTCTTAAAAAAAAACGTGTTATCCAGAACTTAAAAGGTTTCTTCAGCTGTCCCCATAGGAGAACCCTTTGAATAACCCTTTTTGGTTCCAGGTAGAAAGAACCCTTTTGGTTCCAAGTTTAACTGTGTTGGGTTCGATGCAGACCTCTTTCCACAAAGGATTCTACATGAAACCCAAAATGTTTTTACCTGGAAGCAAAAGGGGTCCTCCTATGGGGACAGCTGAAGAACCCATTCAGAAACCTTTTTTTGTAAGTGTAGTGCCATCTTGCTTAGATAGTTTAGGCATTCAGAAGTCATACTCTTCAGGAACTATTGAAATGACTGATGCTGACAGTATATTCCACATGCTAGTGTTATTGTCAGAGTATCTAAGTTCTTTGACTCGTAAATACAAATCGGTATGTTGAGTGAAGTATAGAGTGAAGTGAATTTCTCTCCTTCTCCCTTTGCTATTTTTTTGTCTGTCTGCCTCTCCTTCCATCTCTCTCAAAAACAAACTACTCGCATTGTATTGTCTCTTTAAACTTGCATGGCCTTCCCCCCACTCTTTCCACAGTCTATTCCCTCAACTGTCATTCTGAGAGGTCTAAAAGCATGTCTTGTGAGCTGTTCAACATCAAAAATGGTTTGTGTGTTTGTCAGTTTGGCCCTCCAAAGAACTCTTGAGCATGGGGGGGGGGGCATGAAGAGACTCTGGTAAGAGAATAGGGGGGACTGGCTCTCCTGTGTGCACAAACATAAATGCCCGCCCTTTCACCACCACTACCCCACCCTCTCCAACGCTCCCCATCCAAGTTGTGTAGCTTAACGAATACATCTGAAGATCACCATCAATAATTCAGTCCACTTGGGTCAGAGCAGAAGGGCTGTGTGGAGAGGGGGTGGGGGGGTGGTCTTACAAGTCTCCCCTGGTTAGGCTCATTTGAAGAGCAGGCATGGCTAAATGAGAGACAGTGGCGAAACAAGGGCTGTGGTCCTAGGGGAATTCGGACAGTCTCCATTACGAGAGCGGAGCGATTTGCGCTGAATTATGTCAAGCCACAGAGACCTGGACCTTTGGGGACAGTGATGTGTCTGATCCCTCAACAAAGAGATCCAAGAGGCCTAGCTTTCTCGTCTTTTCAGAGCATATAAAAGCTGACAAGCTCAAAATGTCAAATTCCACTGGAATGGGGGACATAGATTGACATTAAATTGTAGTTATTAAAACTAAAACAACTAGAGGGGGGAAACACGGTATTTGCTGTATTTGACATAAAAAGCACTGAAAGGATACAATTTACTGAACAATTTTCAATATAAAGTGGTTATCAAGCAAATATTTAATACGGCACCATCGGAAACAAGTATGTCAAATAATTACTCTTGGATGATAGTCAAACCGGTAACACTCAACAAATCCTATTCCCCACAAATGCAATAGAATGCTGTCTAACATACGAAATAGAGAATGCTCTCTAACGTACGGAATAGAGAATGCTCTCTGACATACGGAATAGAGAATGCTCTCTAACATACGGAATAGAGAATGCTCTCTAACATACGGAATAGAGAAAAATCTGTAAAGTGATGCATTGAGAGACATGTTGCTAGGACACAGGTGCAAGCTGTCTGTTTGTGCGGCCTTGTGTTCTGCTGCGCTGTGTGTGGGAGTGTGTGTGATAAAACGCTGTGACAGCAGAAATGTTTGTGTGACAAGCACTCGGGCCCGAGTCCATTAGCAGCCTCTTTTGAGTCTCCTTGGCGGGTTATCGGGCCGGTGAGAAGCAGTCAAAACCTCACAGGCTTCCCCCTCAGAAACCAGCTATTTGTACCGGGTGGCAGAGGGAGGGGTGAGCAAGGACACAAAGGAAGAGAAAGAGGGAGAGAACAGCTATGGTTTCACTGTTGTTTTTGCAAATGTGATGTGACATAAAGGGGGGCTGCTTGGAAGTGTGTGGCTCTTGAGAGTCTGTGTGTGTTCCATAGTGTGTATGTGTGTAGCCTCTGTGTCAGTCAACGTATGTCTGCGTGTGAGTGGGATGAGAGAGGGGAATGCAACTTTCAGCTTGCCGCTGTCAGAGAAACAGACGCACGTCCATAATTCATGTCCAGTCTTAAGCTCACTGCCGACCCAGCACGGCCTGTAAGTCTCACACACACACACACACACACACACACACACACACACACACACACACACACACACACACACACACACACACACACACACACACACACACACACACACACACTGTGAGGGTGACATGGATCATACTTATATATATGCTTTTATATATATATATATATATATATATATATATATATATATATATATAGAACAAAAATGTAAACGCAACAAGCAACAATTTCAATGATTTTACTGAGTTACAGTTCATATAAAGAAATCAGTCAATTGAAATAAATAAATTAAGCCCTAATCTATGGATTTCACTTGACTTGGCCGGGGCGCAGCCATGGGTGGGCCTGGGAGGGCATAGAGCCACCCACTGGGGATCCAGGCCCAGACAATCATAATTTGTTTTTCTCCACAAAAGGGCTTTATTAAATACAGACAACTTCTCAGTTTCATCAGCTGTCCTGGTGGCTGGTCTCAGACGATCCCGCAGTTGAAGAAACCGGATGTGGAGGTCCTGGGCTGGCGTGGTTACACATGGTCTGCAGTTGTGAGGCCGGTTGGAAGTAAAGACAAATTATCTAAAACAACGTTGGAGGCGGCTAATGGTAGAGAATTGAACATTCAAATCTCTGGCAGCAACTTTGGTTGACATTCCTGCAGTCGACATGCCAATTGCACCCTCCCTATACACTTCAGAAATCTGTGGCATTGTGTTGTGTGACAAAAGGGCAAATTTTAAAGTGGACAGTTATTGTCCCCAGCACAAGGTGCACCTATGCAATGATCATGCTGTTTAATCAGCTTCTGGATATGGCACACCTGTCAGGTGGATGTATTTTGTTGGCAAAGGAGAAATGCTCACAAACAGGGATGTAAACACATTTTTACACGTCATCTGAGATAAATAATATTTTTGTGTTTATGACACATTTCTGGGATCTTTTACTTCACCTCATGAAACATTGGACCTACCCTTTAAATATTGGGTTGATATTTTTGATCAGTATATATATATACCACTCCACATATTTATTGTTAATTAACAAACTATAGTTTTGGCAAGTC